>NC_138139.1:13390067-13495067 GCF_964188305.1 Podarcis bocagei
GGGGTGCAGAAATGTGACAATTTCAGACCCTCCAAGTGTCCCTATTTTCCAAGGGCAGTCCCGGATTTACAGAAGCCATCCCAGTTTCTGATTAGATCCCACAATGTCCTGTTTTTCTTTAGGACGTCCCTATTTTCATCAGAGAAATGTCAGAGGGTAAAGAGTTATGCAATCCCCGAGCCCAGGAGATAAGTAACTATACAACCTTTAGCAGACATCTGAAGGCAGCCCTATATAGGGAAGCCATTTAAAAAATGTTTAATGTTTTACTAAGTTTTTATGTAAGTTGGAAGCTGCTCAGAGTGGCTGGGGCAACCCAGTGAAATGGGTGGGATATAAATAATAAAATTGTTATTACTATACAATACTATTTTATTACTATACAATAAGTAACTATACAATCTTTAGAAGACACCTAAAGACAGCCCTGTATAGGGAAGTTTTTAAAAAATGTTTAATGTTTTACTATGTTTTTATATATGTTGGAAGCTGCCCAGAATGGCTGGGGCAACCCAGTCAGTTGGGCCTGGTATAGATAAGAAAACTATGATTATTATGGAATAGAACATCCCTAATTTCAGCAGATATGCAGTTTTGATTTCTCATAGGTTCTCATTCTTCCAGCCTTAAGCTCTGTTCTCTACACTTCTACGTCACTTTTTAAAATCCTCACGGAAATCAATGACAGTGTGACTGCTTTGTAATACACGAACACATTTTCATACACCTAACACAAGCACTCCTGCAAAGCTATTTTCCCTGATGTAATACAGTTCTGTACGTGATACTCACTAACATATGCATCCCTACACACACTTTAGCCCAGTGTTTCCATCTTTGCGTCAGCTGGTAGAGAACTGCATTACAAAATGCAGAAAAGTGGAAAAATTGAAGGATGGCTAGATATTGACTTGGGTGTTGCTTCAGAACAGAGAATTGGTCAAGATTGCCTTCAAATGTGAAGTGAGTCCCAATTTCTCTCCCACCTCTAGGGTGGGCAAACTTTTTCCTGTCTAGGGTCATCTTCCCTCGGAGGTAATATCTCAGGGACCGCCAGTTGTTGGAGCAAAGCCACATGTGGGTGGGGACACCCCAATTCCTCTCTCTTTCTGCCACTCCTTCCTCCCTCTCACCGTTTTTTCCATGCCAACCTTTCCCTGCTTCAATTCCCCCCTTGCCACCCACATGAATATAGGCCAAGGACATAAAATTACACTGAGGGCTAGGCTCACTAACTCTAGGTTGCCAGAGGTACTTCGGTCCCCTCAATATTTATTTTCAGGGGACCAGGGCCCCTTAATTAATCCAGAATGCAGCAGCTAGACTGGTGACTGGGAGTGGCCACCGGAACCATATAACACCGGTTCTGACAGATCTTCATTGGCTCCCAGTACATTTCCAAGCACAATTCCAAGTGTTGGTGCTGACTTTTAAAGCCCTAAATGGCTTAAAAAAAATAAAATAAAATAAAATAAAAAAAACTAAATGGCCTCGGTCCTGTATACCTGAAGGAGTGTCTCCACCCCCATCATCCAGTCCGGACACTGAGGGCCAGCGCTGAGGGCCTTCTGGCAGTTCCCTCACTACAAGAAGTGAGGTTACAGGGAACCAGGCAGAGGGCCTTCTTGGTAGTGGCACCTGCCCTGTGGAACGCCCTCCCACCAGATGTCAAGGCAATAAACAACTATTTTACTTTTAAAAGACAATGGAACAAGGCCCTGTTTAGTGAAGTTTTTAATGTCTGACGCTGTATTGTTTTTAATGTTCGGTTGGAAGCCACCCAGAGTGGCTGGGGAAACCCAGCCAGATGGGCGGGGTATAAATAATAAATTATTATTATTATTAATCTTGAAGTAGGCCTGTGCGCATAGTGCGCAAGTGACGCCACATGTGCGATGTGCACTGTGCAACACTGGCTCCTCCAGAGTGCTTGGCCTCCTCTGTCATGCATACATCGCAGGTGCAACATCACACACACTACACACTGGGGCCCCGAATCTTGGGGGCAAGATGGCGTCTCTGCTGAGGGCTGTAGGTAGGGCTCTTGGTTGCCAATCCTTGTATTAGCTGAAAAATTCAGGGCTCAGCTTTCTCCCACCAGTCCGCATTTTCTTTTTTAAGGTTCGTTTCAGATCCAAAGAGGAAAATCCTTACACAAAACCTTTAAAACACTATCCAAAATGTTTACAGCTTAAAATATAATTGTACCTTGAAGCGCTTTTTTTTTTTAACCTTCCCAGAAGCATGTTGAGCAATGGTTGTTGGCAATAGCTCTGGTTAGTTAGTTTAGCAAGAGGCATTTGAGGCGAGGCTTTGTATGTGCAAGAGCCTCTACAACCCACATAAACACTCTTGCAGTGTTTTCCCGGCATGCTTCCAATTTTAATTATCCCCTGCCTACGATAAACTCCCACTGCAAGCCCTGTCTACACTTGCCTGCCGATGACCGCCTGACCTTGCAATTTATGCCTTAAGTCAGCCCGTGTGGAATCTGGTCAAAGTCAACTTTTATCCCTAGATTGAATCCCCCTAGATTCAAAGGTCACTTAGACCTTGTTCCAGGGAAATACTTCCCATGATACCCTTGAGTTGCTCCACGTCTTGTGGACCAACGTCAACCTCTTAATGAATCTCTATGGTTTAATCTTGGCATAATACTTATTTATTCATTACAGTTTTCATCTCACCCTTCTTCTAAGGAGGTCAGGGTGGTGTGCTTGGTTCCTCACTGTCCTTTTTTTTATCCTCACAACCCTGTGAGGTAGAGAACAATAGTGACAGATCCAAGCCCACCCAGCTCAATGGTCAAGTTGAGAGCCAACACTGGCTTTTCTGTGTTCTGGATTTCATTTTTGAAACATTTGTACCACACGGTCTTCTCCTCTAAATCAGTCTCCCCCAACCTTAAAACCACCAGGTGTTTTGGACTTCAACTCACATAATTCTCAGCCATTGGCCATGCAGGGGCCAATTGGAGTTAGAATCCAACAGCATCTTGAGGGCACCAATTCAGGGAAGACTGCTCCAAATAATAAGATATGGTAGTGTTTTTCTGGATTCCCAGAATATAGTAGTATGAATACCATGGTACCTCAGGTTACAGACACTTCAGGTTACAGACGCTTCTGGTTACAGACGCTTCAGACTCCGCGAACCCAGAAATAGTACCTCAGGTTAAGAACAGTTTCAGGTTAAGAACGGACCTCCAGAACAAATTAAGTTCTTAACCTGAGGTACCTCTGTAGTAGGTACTGATATCCCAAAGGAGCAGAAAAGACTTTTTATATATGCGACAACAGCTGCGCAGATGCTACTAGCCCAGAGATGAAAAGAAGACAAAGTCCCTACCAGAGAGGAATGACAAACCAAGCTGATGGGCTATGCCAAAATGGCAAAATTGGCTGGAAAGCTCAGGAACCGCGAAGAGAAAAACTTCAAGAAAGAATAAAAAAATATATAATTTATTTTGGAGACCACTGTAAGCAGATGAAAACATTAGCAGGATTTTAATAACACTTGTAATGTAACAATCATTATGGACAATATGGAGAGATTCAAAATATAAATCATGAAATACCATGCAGTTGAATATAACTTTACGCTTGTAAAATCAAATAAAAATTATTTTCAAACAACTGAAGGGTTATCAACCCAATTGATGGGGATGATTATAGGGTATTATTTCAACAACAAATTAGGGAAAGAGCCATAGCAATATGGTGGAGCTTTGCATGCCAAACATCCTGGATTCATTCTCCAGTAGGGCTGGAAGATATCCTTGTACTGAGCTTTGTGGACCAATGGTTTGACCTTGTATTGGTAGCTTCCTATGTTCCTAAGCAACAAGGGGAAAGTAAAATTGCCATTAATATAGATACTGTCCTACTGAACGCAGCCAGGGTTGGCAGATCTGGGTTAGGAAAGCATAAGCCGAATCAGTGTACCAATTTGTTTCAATCTGGCACCCAACCATCCACTGGAACAACTCCTTGTTTGAAATAACCCTTGGCCGCACCAAGCCACATTCCATCTGTCTACCAGATCCCAATAAATCTTCATTTCTGACCACTGCAGACTTTTGTGGGTAAGCAGGTTGCACAAGCTGGCTTCAGTGGGAATATTCTGCATGTGCATATCTTTCAGGAGACAGCCGACTCCAGCAGTTCCAGTTCCAACGCCACATGGCAATGTAAGTGGATTGCAAAATCTGGCAGGTGAAAGTGGGTGTAAATTAGGCAGCCAGGAGTAACAAAGGAAGCTGCCTTCTACCAAGTCAAACCATCAGTCCGTGGAGCGGAGTATTGTCTACACTGGTTGAAAGCATCTCCCAGGTTTCAGATGGAGTTCCTTTGGTCCTACCCACAGATTCAGGGATTCAACCTGCAACCTTTGGCATCCAAAGCAGGTGCTCTACCACTGAGCTATGGCCTTCTCCACAAATTTGAGAAGAAGTCAAGGATTTGGAAAGATTTGTGGTGTGGTACAGAGAGGCTATGCAGAATGACATTCTTGATATCAGTTAACAGGCGTTGCTAAGGGGAAGTCAGCAATGAGGCCAACTCCTGGGACGACCAGCTCTTAAGGGCAGGCTGAGGACAGATGGGAAGCAAACTCTGCTGGAGACCAGGCCTGTAGCTACATGACTTTGCTTCAAGCAAATTCCAGCTATATCCCCCTCTAGTCACTCATACCAAAGTCTTTTGAGGTATATGAGTTACCGTATTTTTCGCCCTATAAGACGCACTTTTTCCCCTCCAAAAATGAAGGGGAAATGTGGGTGCGTCTTATGGGGCGAATGCAGGCTTTCGCTGAAGCCTGGAGAGCGAGAGCGGTAGGTGCGCACCGACCCCTCTCGCTCTCCAGGCTTCGCGGACCTCTCCTCAAGCAGCGGGAACGTTCCCACTGCTTGGGGAGAGTTGCCGGCATCCCGAAGCCTGCACGCGCTGATCCCAGCACGTGCAGGCTTCGCGGATCTCTCCCCAAGCAGCGGGAACGTTCCCACTGCTTGGGGAGAGTTGCAGGCATCCCGAAGCCTGCGCGCGCTGATCCCAGCACGTGCAGGCTTCGCGGATCTCTCCCCAAGCAGCGGGAACGTTCCCACTGCTTGGGGAGAGTTGCCGGCATCCCGAAGCCTGCAAGCGCTGATCCCAGCACGTGCAGGCTTCGCGGATCTCTCCCCAAGCAGCGGGAACGTTCCCACTGCTTGGGGAGAGTTGCAGGCATCCCGAAGCCTGCAAGCGCTGATCCCAGCACGTGCAGGCTTCGCGGATCTCTCCCCAAGCAGCGGGAACGTTCCCACTGCTTGGGGAGAGTTGCCGGCATCCCGAAGCCTGCAAGCGCTGATCCCAGCACGTGCAGGCTTCGCGGATCTCTCCCCAAGCAGCGGGAACGTTCCCACTGCTTGGGGAGAGTTGCAGGCATCCCGAAGCCTGCAAGCGCTGATCCCAGCACGTGCAGGCTTCGCGGATCTCTCCCCAAGCAGCGGGAACGTTCCCACTGCTTGGGGAGAGTTGCCGGCATCCCGAAGCCTGCAAGCGCTGATCCCAGCACGTGCAGGCTTCGCGGATCTCTCCCCAAGCAGCGGGAACGTTCCCACTGCTTGGGGAGAGTTGCAGGCATCCCGAAGCCTGCGCGCGCTGATCCCAGCACGTGCAGGCTTCGCGGATCTCTCCCCAAGCAGCGGGAACGTTCCCACTGCTTGGGGAGAGTTGCAGGCATCCCGAAGCCTGCAAGCGCTGATCCCAGCACGCGCAGGCTTCGCGGATCTCTCCCCAAGCAGCGGGAACGTTCCCACTGCTTGGGGAGAGTTGCAGGCATCCCGAAGCCTGCGCGCGCTGATCCCAGCACGCGCAGGCTTCGCGGATCTCTTCCCAAGCAGCGGGAACGTTCCCACTGCTTGGGGAGAGTTGCAGGCATCCCGAAGCCTGCGCGCGCTGATCCCAGCACGCGCAGGCTTCGCGGATCTCTCCCCAAGCAGCGGGAACGTTCCCACTGCTTGGGGAGAGTTGCAGGCATCCCGAAGCCTGCGCGCGCTGATCCCAGCACGCGCAGGCTTCGCGGATCTCTCCCCAAGCAGCGGGAACGTTCCCACTGCTTGGGGAGAGTTGCAGGCATCCCGAAGCCTGCCCGCGCTGATCCCAGCACGTGCAGGCTTCGCGGATCTCTCCCCAAGCAGCGGGAACGTTCCCACTGCTTGGGGAGAGTTGCAGGCATCCCGAAGCCTGCAAGCGCTGATCCCAGCACGTGCAGGCTTCGCGGATCTCTCCTCAAGCAGCGGGAACCACCGCTGGGCTCCCACGGCTTGCAGAGAGCTGCCTGTTTGGGGGCTGGGGTCGGGGGAAGCTCGGGCTGCCCCAGCCCCGCGCCTGGGGGGGAAATAATTTTTTCCCTTTATTTCCCCCCAAAAAAACTAGGTGCGTCTTATGGGCTGGAGCGTCTTATGGGGCGCAAAATACGGTAGTTAAAACACATCTGAAATTGTGTGTGTGTGTGTGTGTGTGTGTGTGTGTGTTTGAAATAATAAGAATAAAAATCATTGGTTTTCCAATAAACCAAAAGAAGAAGCAAACCATCATATATTATTGCTTCTTCCTTAGACACAGTGCTGCTCCTTAGACACATAATGAGCAAAAACAGTCAAGATCTACTTGATACTCCCAGCCTGTGCGAAAGACGGAGAAAATGAGAGAGGCAAAGGGAGGGTTGTTAATCTTTCTCTAGTGCTACATCCTGCTTCTAGTGGGTCACATTCAGCCTTTGAAAAAGTGCCGCATGTTCGGATTTCTCACATTTTCCCAGCTGGAGAGAGCACTGCTTGACTCAAGAAATCTTATTTCTCTATCTTTCTGTTTTGTTTCGTATTGCTATGAACATGATCTCCAGCACAAGCACGGAAAGAGCCTCTCAGAAAACCTTCTCACTTTAGGGGTATAACAAAAGAACGCGGCTCCCTCTCCCTACAACCCCCTCCCCAACACACATACACACCACGTGCATTTGAAATCAACCTCTAAAGAAAACACAGGAAACATAAGGCTAGCCAAACCGTGAATGGGAATAGGTCTATCCTTATGTGGTCACACAGGCCAATGAAGCGCTATATCCCTCAGCCTCTCTTGTTCAGATTGATTTACTAGCCGCGTTCGTAGTCCAGCTCCGCCGCCAGAAGAACACAAAGGGAGTCAAACATCTGGCAAATTTGCTCCAATTGTTGTGTGAAATATCTCTGGCTTGGGTTTCATTGAACAGTAAACAAGTCATTGTCTCTGAAAAGTGATTTGCTCGGCTGTCAGAACGAAACCCTGACAATCAACAATAGATGTCAAGCATTTTTTGTTGTTGTTGTTGTTGTTGCCGCTGCATTCTCCTCGCTCTCCCGCCACCACCTCTCCTCGGTTGGGTTTGTTGGTATTTCAAGGCAGACAAATGAGCACCGTTTCTGTAGCGGGTGATGGATGGGAGGTGGTCATGTGACTCTGCTGGTTCCGCGAAAAATGCACTGGGCTTGCAAAGTGTTGCATCAAATTTAGCCCAGTCTCCACGGCATCGCTCACATCCCTGTATACCCGGAGGAGACGTAGGAAACAGACTTGACAAAGTATGCGCCCTGAATGAAGCCCTTTTCATGCATTACACACAGAGCCTCACTCCTACTTCAGCATGAGCTGTACATACATGTAACGTGTGAACAGGACAGAGGAGCTTTTGGCTCCCACCTCCCCATTGTTGGTGCATACAACATCATTTTCTGAGGCTATGCATGTGTGTGAGTTTGTGTGCATGAGTTCAGAATTTGGGGTGGAATAGGGGGGCCCCTGCAGTCCGCCAGGCAAGGCCCCATCATGGCCTTAATCAGGCAATTCTAAGCAGGGCCAGCCCACTCATGAGGCAAAGTGAGGTGACTGCCTCAGGCGGCACAATCCACAGAGGCAGCAAATCCGGCCTCCAAAGAATTCATCGCCTCCTCCTCCTCCTGCTGCTGCCGCCACTGTTACAGGGTTAGCAATGGCTGTGGCACACTCCTTGGAGGCTGGATCTTCTGCCTCCTCTGGAGTCCCCCACTCCATGCTTCTTGACTGCTGCCCCCCCTTCTTCATGTAGATATTTCCTCCGTGTTCCAACATAGCTCTTCATTCACCCTTTCTTTTCTGGTGGGTGGTTCACCGCAGGTGCCAAAATGTCTTGGGCTACTTGTAAGTGACAAAAGGTCATGTGAAATGTATATCCCTGAAGGAGCATTTTCTGGCGGTTCCCTCACTGAGAGAAGTGAGGTTACAGGGAACGAAGCAGAGGGCCTTCTCGGCAGTGGCTCCCGCCCTGTGGAATGCCTCCCATCAGATGTTAAGGAAATAAACAACTAACTGACTTTTAGAAGACATCTGAAGGCAGCCCTGTTTAGGGAAGTTTTTGATGTTTGATGTTTTAGTCTGTTTTAATGTTCTGTTGGGAGCCACCCAGAGTGACTGGGGAAGCCCAGCCAGATGGTCAGGGTATAAATAAGTTGTTGTTGTTGATGATGTTGTTGTTTTGCTTTGTTTTATCTAACTATCTCTCATCAAGAATTATATACTACTTAGTCAGAAAAACCTCTAACTATATAAAAATAATATAAAATAATATAAAATATCAATTAAAATACTGATAAAGTACCCATAATTAAATGTATCAGATATAGATAGGATCAACTGCATATATACATATTAAATGACATGTCTGGGTAGGCTTGCCTAAACAAAAGGGTTTTTAGCAAGGTGTCAAAAAGCGTACAGTGGAGATGCCTGCCTAATACCAACTGCGATGATTTCAATAAATAAGGAGCCAGAGGCTGTGGCACTATTTGCAGATAAACTGCTCCTGTTTTTGAGATTTTCTTTTTTTTCTTTTTGTTTGCTGCTTTCTTTACACTATTAGCAACTGCAGTTGCATCTCAATCACTTACCGTATTTTTCGCTCTATAAGACGCACCAGACCACAAGACGCACCTAGTTTTTGGAGGAGGAAAACAAGGGGGGGGGGAATTCTCAGAAGCCAGAAACAGCAAGAGGGATCGCTGCGCAGTGAAAGCAGCAATCCCTCTTGCTGTTCTGGCTTCTGGGATAGCTGCGCAGCCTGCACTCACTCCATAAGACGCACACACATTTCCCCTTACTTTTTAGGAGGGAAAAAGTAAATCTTATAGAGCAAAAAATACGGTATATAGGAAATAGTTTTAGGCGTTCCCACACAGGGTAGCAATACATGGCCTGGATGCTGCACCCAGTAACTCCCTGCTATCTTTTAGATCAGATGTTGGGAATCTTTGGCCCATGCTTGTCAGTTCTAGCATTGCAGGGGGCTGGACCACAAGTCCCTTCGAGTCCTTTCCAACTCTACGATTGCAGAAATCTTTAGAGCCTCATAGCACAGCACATGCACCCTCTCTCCATTAAATCAATTTCACAGACACCCAGCAAAAGAGGGCAAGACCTTTATTAGAAGGGGTCTGGTTCCAGCCCCTCCTGGGGCAAAACTAAAGCTGTTTCTGTACATGCATTCAGTTCAAGACTTGCTGTCTCTCTCCGCCCCCCCCCCCCAACATCTTGAGTTTGGCTTCCCTTCCCTTAACATTGCTTTTGATATGTTTGCAGCCCAGTGGGTTGAATTTTGATTCAATTGGATACTTTGCCTCTGCATCAGATGGGCTTGCCACCTTTGTTTTTAAAAGCACTACAGTTATTCACATGCAATCTGCTGTGTTTTAAGGGAAAGCGCAGAAACGTTTTACAAAGAGAGAAGTTTCAATAAGGCTCTGACATACGATGCTGCCTTTGACTAACAGCCAAGGACACAGGAACAAGCCAGACCATGTTTCTCAAGCAATGCTCAGCTGGCACAGGAAGGTCTTCTTGCCCAGCAGGAACCAGCAAAGCTAGTCCAGGCAGAGGTGGATTTAGGGCAGTCTAGCAGTGTGGTCACACTGGGTATGCAGCCGAGGAGCGTGCCTTCTCAAAACCTGGTAAGCGCTTGCCTGGCATCGAGAAGAAGGCATGAAGGCTCTGACAGGGTCCTAGAGTCCTCCTGTCTCCTTCCCAAAACAGGGCAAGTGCATACCCCCCGACATTTCTCTGATGAAAATAGGAACGTCCTATTCCACCATCCTAGTCCTAGTCCTAGTCCTGCCCACCTAGCAGTTTGAAAGCACATCAAAGTGCAAGTAGATAAATAGGTACCGCTCCGGCGGGAAGGTAAATGGCGTTTCCGTGCGCTGCTCTGGTTCACCAGAAGTGGCTTAGTCATGCTGGCCACATGACCCGGAAGCTGTACGCCGGCTCCCTCAGCCAATAAAGCGAGATGAGCGCCTCAACCCCAGAGTCGGCCACAACTGGACCTAATGGTCAAGGGTCCCTTTACCTGTTCCACCACCACCATCATCATTATTAATACCCCACCCATCTGTCTGGGTTGCCCCAGCCACTCCAGGCAGCTTCCAACATATTAAAAAACACAACAAAACATTAAGCACTAAAAAAAAACCTTCCCTATACAGGGCTGCCTTCAAATGGCTTGGGGGTCAGATAACTCCATACCCTCTAACATTTATCCGATGAAAATAGGGATGTCCCTCTCACATTTCTCCAATGAAAATAGGGGCATCCTAAGGAAAAGTAGGACATTCTGGGATCAAATCAGAACCAAGGTTGGCTTTTGTAAATGCATCATGTTAGGGGGAATTGCATACAAACATATTTATATCAGGGGGAAATTGCACTAAAAAGCTGGTGAATTTTCACGAGGAATTTTTCATTTTATTTATTATTATTATTTTTTAGCAAGCTGATGTGGAAATGTGCAGAACTGAATTTAAGATGGGACATATGAGTGAACCCGAAATTGGCAGATCCACTCGTCCCTACTTATGGGGGTACAGATCACTAAGACCCTCCAGTGTCAAAGAACAATGGAAAGAAAGGGAAAGTGTCAGAGTTAAGCTAGATGGGGAAGTGGAGAATAAAAGCATGAAGTGTCTTTGTCAAGAATGTATAACTTGCTGTTGAAATGGAATACTCAGGATGAAATGGTGAAATCAGCTATGATTAAATGGGCACAAGATGTTGGACATAACATAATGATGGCTGACTGGGAACAGTTATGGACCACATGTTCAGTTTCTGTTAATTGGTTCTCGTGGGAAACTTGCAGATTCTAGCTTCACCAATTAACTCAAGCTGGTGTCAATTTACTCTTGGCAGAAAGCCCAGGTCTGCTTGACCTAGAAACTACTCACTCTGATTGGTTAACGAGCAGCACTCAACTCTGTTATCTAGGGATTGCTAGCACAGTTTGATGTGAGGTGTGTTAGGAGTTAGAAGTGCTGTGTATGGTTTTGAGAGAGAGAAAGAGAGGGTTTATTTTGCTTTTATTTGTATGCAGAAACTCTGCTGGTTTTATTTTTTCCTTTTAATAAATCCTGTAAATAGTTCTTCTGAGTCTAGCTGACTAGTCATTACTGCCGCAACTAGCTTCCTCGCTGTGCAGGAAAACTCTGCTACGTTTGGGCTAAAGCCAGTAGGGCTATGCCTGACACTCCAAAGTTCCATGAGGTTATGGGCATTGTGCTGCCAGCCTGAGTTGCGGTGGTGTCAGCATCAACGGCGTTGGTTCCAGTAGTTCCAGAAGTTGTTGTTCCTGGCTGGTTCCTGACCGTGGTGAGCTGGTGACGCAGCGGACACAAGGACAACAGCTGCAGCGTGTGAGTGCTGGGTGCTGTGGTTCCTGTTTTCTCTCTCGGTGGTCGTGAGTAGCTGGTTCCGGGTTCCAGGGACATCGCTCTCAAGATGGCCTCACAACCAGTTCAGATGGCTTTTGAGCGTCTGAATGACTCCAATTACTTGCTGTGGTCGGAACGCATGCAGGCAGTGCTGCAGAGGGATCGTCTCTGGCAAGTGGTGAGTAAGTTTCCTACGAAGCCTGATGATGAAGACCTCGATAAAGACCAAAGAGCAAGGGCCACAATTGTCTTGGGGCTGGAAGATTCCCAGTTGCCGTATGTGAGGGGAATCAAGACAGCTAGAGGTGTGTGGCAAGCACTTAAAGAACTCCATGTGCGTGAGACAGCGGTTTCCAAGCTGTTCATTCGCAAGGCATTGTACAAGGCAATGTTACAGCCTGGGGTTACAATGCAAGAACACCTACACAGTTTACAGTTAAAGTTTGTTGCGCTACAGGAAAGAGACTGTGCATTAGACCAGCAGGAGAAGGTGGCTATTATTTTGAGTTCTCTCCCGGAAAGCTGGGATAATTTAGTTTTGTCTCTAGAAGGCATGCAGGAGCGTGATTTATCAGTCAGTTACGTTACTGGGCGTTTGATTGAAGAATGGCAGAAGAGGCAAGAAAGGTCGTTGGCTGCAGAGGCTTCTACAGGTGGGCGGTTTGGAAGGAGTTCTCATGCCGTGCCAGAGGTGGAGCAAAAGCAGCGTACTGGTGAGGAGTCAGCGTTTGCTGTTAGGCATTGTTTCCGATGTGGGTCTTCAGCGCATCTAAAACGACAATGTCCGGAGTTGGTCAAGTCTCAGTTGCCGGTGCAGGAGCAGAGACGAGATCAGCAGCAGCAGCAGCGTAAAAGGAAATTCTTCAAACGAAAACAGTCGGCTCAACTGGTGACCGGCGAGGTCAAGATTGCTGATGAGAAACAAGCGGTCTGGGTGGTCGATTCGGGAGCGTCTCGCCACATCGTGAACTCAGATGAATTGTTTGTTTCCAAGAACTCAGCACAGCGCAGCCAGGTGGCTCTAGCAGACGGAAGTACTTCCGAAGTGATTTCGGGGGGTGCAGTTTATGTTCCTTGTCTTCGTGAATGCCTGCAAAATGTACTTTGTGTGCCGTCATTAAGGAGCAATCTGATGTCTGTAGATTGTTTGCTAAAAGCTGGGTTTAAAGTGCATTTTGAAGGAGACAGTTGCATTATTAAGAAGGCTGGTGAGATTTTAGGCACTGCTAAGTCAGAGGGAGGCTTGTTTTGGCTTAAAGCAGGATCTCAAGTTGCAGCAGTAGTCAGTAAATCTCAGCCTGCAGTGAATAACAAAGCTATACATGACAACTGTGTGCACTTATTGCATAGGAAAATGGGGCATGCTTGCTGGAAAAGTGTACTAAAAATGTCTGAATTGGCTGATGGGGGTAATTTAAAGAGTTGTAACAAGTACCTTGATTGTAATGTTTGTAAAAAGGTTAAAACCCACAGAGTCTCTTACCCCAGAAGTGACAGAGTCAGTGAGTCACCGCTACAGCTGGTTCACATGGACGTAATTGGTCCATTTGCTGTAAGCAGGGGTGGATCGCGTTTTTCACTAACAATTGTGGATGACGCCACACGTTATTCTTGGGTTTTTCCCATGAAGAATAAGGGTGACGTGTTCACTAAGTTTAAAGGCTGGGTGGCATCTGTGGAAAGATTTCTGTCCATTAAACTCAAAAGGATTCAGACGGACAGAGGTGGCGAATTTATGTCAAATGCCTTTAGAGATTGGTTACAAAAGCGGGGCATTGGGCATAGAAAAACGAACGTTTTTTCCCCAGAGGAGAATGGCGTTGCAGAACGAAAAAACAGATCTTTACAAGATATGATGTTTGCCATGCTTGATGATGCTGATTTACCCATGTCTTATTGGGGGGAGAGCATGCTCACCGCGTGTTATCTCCAAAATAGGCTCTTTCATCAAACAATAGGTACAACCCCATACTTTAAATTGTTTCAGAAAAAACCTAAAATTGACCATTTGCATGTGTTTGGATCAAAGGCCTGGGTATTAATTCCGAAACAAATGAGGAAGAAGGGAGATCCTAAGACCAAACAGTTAGTGTTTGTGGGTTACCAGGAGTTGGGAAAAGGTTTCCGCTTTGCAGAAGGGACAAATGGCATTGTGATCTCCAGGAATGCCAGTTTTTGTGAACATAGTGGCTGGGAGAGACTACATGCCAATACTGAGGTTTGGTTTGAACCTTCCCAGGAGCTTCATGACTCTGAAGGTAGACACAGAGAGTCAGAGTCTGAGGGGGAGGAAAGTTCAGATAAGAGCTCTCAAGAAAGTGGAAGACCAGTTGCTAAGCAACAAAAGAGAGGTCGTAGTTCTGAGGAGGAAAGTGGGTCAGAAGAAAAATTTTCTCCCAGAAGATCTAAAAGACAAAACAAAGGAGTGCCTCCGGTGCGTTTTTCCCCAGATACTGCAAATGTGTTTAGTGTAAGTGCAGAACCCAAGAGTTTTCAGGAGGTGTTAAAGTTACCAAAAGAGGAGGCAGAGCGCTGGAAACAGGCAATGGAGGAAGAGATGTCCTCTCTGAATGAGCACAAGGTTTTTACACCAGTAGCAGCGCCTGAGGGGGCAAAGATTGTAGGCTGCAGGTGGGTGTACAAAAGACTTAGGCCCGGTTAGGACATATCTAGGGTTGGAAGTGTGCTGGGCCCAAGATGGCAGCTGCCTAATTAGTCAGCAGAACAAAGTTAAACAACTACTGACTACATACAGGATGCAGGATTGCAAAGGGGCAGCGGTGCCTATGGATCCAGGTTTCATAAAAACACTTCATATAGATGAGAGTTCTGAATTTGAACATCCTGATGTATATCACTCTGTAATTGGAAGTTTATTGTATATAGCACAGTGGTCCAGACCTGATATTAGCTATGCAGTAGGCATATTAAGTAGATTGGTCTCAAAACCCACACTAAATGCCTGGAAAGGGGTAAAACAAGCAGACAATTGGCTATATGTTACAATTAAATTCTTCAGAGGATGAAATGTTGAGTTGCTACTGTGATAGTGACTGGGGAAATTTGCCAGATAGAAAATCTGTCACAGGACTAGTCATAAGGGTCGGTGGAGCTTTAATCAGCTGGCGGTCACGCAAGCAAGACGTTGTAAGTGTTTCATCAACAGAATCAGAGTACGCCGCATTGAGTGAATTGTGCAACGAGGTGATTTATTTCAAGCATTTGTTGGCAGATTTAAATGTAAATTGTGGAGAACCAGTACAAGTTTACATTGATAATCAAGCTTGTATAACCTTAAGTAAAACAGAGGGCTTCAAATCGCGTTCCAAACATATCTCTGTAAAATACCAAAATGTACGTTGCTGTGTACAAGACAATGTAATCACCTGTACTTATGTGTCAAGTGAAGAAAATGTAGCAGATGTATTAACTAAACCATTGGCAAAGATAAAGAACAAGCGAATGTGCAAGGGTTTAGGTTTGCTGGAAAAATAATCTCCTACATAGGTGTATTTGGAGTTAATTGTTCAGCAGAATCTGTGAGGGGGTGTTCAGTTTCTGTTAATTGGTTCTCGTGGGAAACTTGCAGATTCTAGCTTCACCAATTAACTCAAGCTGGTGTCAATTTACTCTTGGCAGAAAGCCCAGGTCTGCTTGACCTAGAAACTACTCACTCTGATTGGTTAACGAGCAGCACTCAACTCTGTTATCTAGGGATTGCTAGCACAGTTTGATGTGAGGTGTGTTAGGAGTTAGAAGTGCTGTGTATGGTTTTGAGAGAGAGAAAGAGAGGGTTTATTTTGCTTTTATTTGTATGCAGAAACTCTGCTGGTTTTATTTTTTCCTTTTAATAAATCCTGTAAATAGTTCTTCTGAGTCTAGCTGACTAGTCATTACTGCCGCAACTAGCTTCCTCGCTGTGCAGGAAAACTCTGCTACGTTTGGGCTAAAGCCAGTAGGGCTATGCCTGACACTCCAAAGTTCCATGATGAAATTCACGGCATGTAATGCCCTAAGAGAAAACTTAATGAAAATGATTTATAGGTGGTACATGACACCAGTCAAGCTTGCAAAAATCTACCATTTGCCCGATAATAAATGTTGGAAATGTAATGAGACTGAAGGTACATTCTTTCACCTTTGGTGGACATGCCCAAGGATTAAGACATTCTGGGAGATGATTTATAACGAAATGAAAAAGGTATTCAAATATACCTTCCTGAAGAATCCAGAGGCCTTTCTCCTGAGCATGGTCGGCCAATTGGTGCCAAAGAAGGATAGAACTTTTTTAATGTATGCAACAACAGCAGCAAGAATACTCATCATGAAGTATTGGAAGACACAAGATTTACCCACCCAGGAAGAATGGCAGATGAAGTTGATGGACTATATGGAACTGGCGGAAATGACTGGCAGAATCCGAGACCCGGGAGAAGAGTCGGTGGAAGAAGACTGGAAAAAGTTTAAAGACTATTTACAGAAATACTGCAAAATTAATGAATGTTAGAAGAATGTTGGAATGAAGTTATATGGCTTTAGTAGAAATGTTATAAGGAATTAAGTATAAATAGATTAATAGAATATTAAGGGGGAAAATAAGGTTAGAATGTTAAGATAATTTTAGGATAGAAAACAGAGGAAGATGGAAAGGAATTGCTGAAATAATTAATAGAAGTGGAATACAAAAAGGGAGGTGTGAGGAGGTCGTTGAAATAAGTGAATGAAATTATTTGATGTGTTTTAAATTGCTTTTGTTTTGTTAGTTTAATGTGTTAGTGTTTTGTGTTAGTGTTAGTGTTAGTGGTAGTGTTATGTAGTGTTTCTGCATTGTATTGTATTGTCTATTATTTTTTGTTGTTTTTTGTAGTGTTTAAATTGTTGGAAAAGCAATAAATATTTTTTTAAAAAAAAAATAAAAGCATGAAGTGTCAAAATTGAAGGACGTGAAAATGGCACAAAGAATGAAGGGGAAATTGCGCAGAGAACAAAACCAAGATGAATCTTCACTCCACCACCACCACCCCAAGCATACAAGTATCAAAAGGTCAGCCAAGCTGCGGTTGGATTTCAAGGGTATTTTGTGACGAAAGGGAGGGGAAAAGGAGAGATTGCAGATAATTGAAATAAATTCTTTTCCCCGAGTGTCTCTGAGAAAGAATGGCGCCTGAGTTGTGAGGAGCAGTGGAGGGAGAATTTTGGAGAAAGAATTACATTTTCCACCAGAGTGAATAATAAAATACTAAAGGGACCCGGGGAGTCACATGAGAGCAGGAAATAAAGAATTCCCCAGTGACTGCATCTGTGCCAAGTAGAGATAAGCCCCTTTCATAGAATTATAAAGCAGCCAAGAGGATCCTTGACTGCGATGCTGAAAAGGGTTAAAGAAAAACAGGCAAAGAGAAGACTCCATTCATATCAAATCCTTCCATGGAGTCCTTGTTGGTGGTCAAAAAGCCTAGGAAGCCATGTTGGCCAATTAAACAGGGTGTGAGGGATTGCGTTAAGGCAATACCGTTACCAAGTAAAATGTCACAAAATAGCAAGCCAGCTTTCAGATCCCCATAACCCTTCATCCTGCTGGAAATTAAACAAAACTGGGGAAAGAGGGAGGAAGAGCTGGGGTCATGTAGTTGCTCCTCAAGTAATAATAATAATAATAATAATAATAATAATAATAATAATAATAATAATAATTTTATTTATATCCCGCCCTCCCCAGCCGAAGCCGGGCTCAGAGCGACTAACATTAAAGTGATACAACATTCTGCAGTGGCGTAGCGTGGGTTGTCAGCACCCGGGGCAAGGCAAGTAATTTGCGCCCCCTAACCCGTGGATTTGCGCCCCCTAACCCTAACCCCCAGATGTTGCACCCGGTGCGGCCGGCCCCCCCTGCACCCCCCACGCTACGCCACTGACATTCTGTGAGGATTGCCAAAGGAGGGGGTCAGGCTGTGCCCTGGCCAAAGGCCTGGTGGAACAGCTCTGTCTTGCAGGCCCTGCGGAAAGATGTCAAGTCCCGCAGGGCCCTAGTCTCTTGCGACAAAGCGTTCCACCAGATCGGAGCCACAGCCGAAAAAGCCCTGGCTCTGGATGAGGCCAGCCTAACCTCTCTGTGGCTCAGGACCTCCAATATGTTTTTGTTTGAGGACCGTAAGGTCCTCTGTGGGACATACCAGGAGAGGCGGTCCCGTAGGTACAAGGGTCCTAGGCCGTATAGGGCTTTAAAGGTCTACAGTTTATCGCCGCCTCTCACTGGAACGCAGGAGGAATTGTGCAGGCATTATTGGACTGGCTTCTCAAGGCGAGAGGGAAGATTGTAAGATGCCTCCAGGGAGCAGGACTATTGAGGGAAAGCCACAAAAATGGGTGTTGAGGGTGTGGCCATTCTTGGTACCACTGACGTTCACAGCTGATAGAAGATGAAGGGCTGAGATTTGGGAGATGAGAGGCCTGTGGAACGGAAAAAGAGCAAACATCACTGGAGGAGGTTGTTTAGATCAATGGCGAAGTTTAGGCTCTCAAATTTCAACGGCGCCCTGTGCGATGCTAAAATTTGGCACTCTGTTCTGCACCATTAATTTGGCGCTTCCTGCAGTGCTGCACCCGGTGTGACTACACCAGTGGTAGCACCCTAAAATTGTGTCTGTTATTTTGCGCCTACCTAGGTCATTTGAGGGGTGTGGGTGGCGCTGTGGGTTAAACCACAGAGCCTAGGACTTGCCGATCAGAAGGTCGGTTGTTCGAATCCCCACGACGGGGTGAGCTCCCGTTGCTCAGTCCCTGCTCCTGCCAACCTAGCAGTTCGAAAGCATATCAAAGTGCAAGTAGATAAATAGGTACCGCTCTGGCGGGAAGGTAAACGGCGTTTCTGTGCGCTGCTTTGGTTCACCAGAAGCGGCTTAGTCATGCTGGCCACATGACCCGGAAGCTTCTGTGGACAAACGCCGGCTCCCTCGGCCTATAGAGCGAGATGAGCACACAACCCCAGAGTCGGTCACGACTGGACCTAATGGTCAGGGGTCCCTTTACCTTTACCTTAGGTCATTTGAATCTTTAAACATTAATGTAAATACCCTGAATTGGGTTTGGAAACAACCTGAAAACCAGAACCATTTTTTGAAGCTACAGTTGCACGAGTTCTAAATGGAAGTCCAACCAGGAATCTGGTTGCTGTATTTTGGACCGGATGAATTTTTTTGGAATATGTTTCGGATGGAAATATTAATATACTATCATTTCTCTTTGGGGAATCTAACATGTGGGATGAAGCTTGCCTTCCCTATCAACAGAAGCATCCTGCAGTCTATCAGAAACCGCGCAGGACATTCGGCTTCTGAAAATCGTTCAAAAACTGGATCACTCACTTCCAGTTTTCGGTAATCTGGGAGCCGAAACGTACAAGTACCAAGGCATTCAGCAACCAAGGTACGACTGTAACTCAATTGCTCAATTAACAAGGAATATGCTTAGTCTGTCTCTGCCCTGCATGTCGCAGATGATGAGCAGTGGTTATTGAATGACTGGACCGGCGCTCTGCATTTCCCAGGCACTAAAATGCTCCAGGCAAAGAAGTAATTAGATCTCTGTTTTTGGAAACTGAACAGGGCAGTGCTTAAAACACACACACACACACACACACACACACACACTTTGATTCCCACACAGCTCCCAATGGTGCTATTTGCTGTTCATTCAGAGCGAGTAAAACAAAATGCATGAGCATAATAAAAGAATCAATATATTTTAGCATCTTGGGGAAACAAGATGACAAGGAAGTCAAAATGGAGATGTTTGCCTCTCTGATTGACTATTTTGTTTACCATGAAGCCCCTCTTAGCCAGCTTCCCATGTCTGAGACTAGTGTACAAGGTGACCTTTCTTGTGCATAATTACCCGGCCACAACTCCCAGAAAATTAATGCTAAAAATGGCCCTTTTCTGTATTCCGGTTGTTGCTGCTGTTAGAAATGAGCCATTCAAAACACACTTTGGTGCTATTTGGGGCATTGCTACTTAGAAATAAAAGTACAAACAGGCAAGAAGAAGAAGAAAATGTAGCAGAAGTGGGGCCGCTGTTCAAAATATACACACCATTTGGCACTGATCCAGCACTAATTACTTGCATCTAGTCATGCACAATAACTAAAGGATTCTCGCAGAGGTGCATATTCCAAAACCATAACAAAGATGCACACAGCCAGTTCAATGCAAAGTGGATGCCAGTGTGAATCTGCATCAACATTAGTTTCTGCAAGCCTGCTTGCTAAATCGAGGAGAAAGCCTGCAAGAATCTTGCCCACAACTTGACTGCTCAAATCAGGAGTAGCCAGTGTGGTGCCCTCTGACTGTTGCTGGACTACAACTCCTATTATTCCCTTCCATTGGCCATGTTGGCTGGGACTGATGGGAACTGGAGTCCATCAACATCTGGGAAGCACCATGTTGGCCACCCGCGGGCTGAATGATGAAACCCCATCTTTTTTCAACAAGTAAACTCCATGCAGCTTAGAAAACATAACCTCATAATAACATGGAAGCCATCAAAATGCAAAAACAAAGGGAACAGCATTAAAATAATGGTTGGAGAAACTTTTGGTCCTTTTTTGGTGGGGAGGTATGCCATCATCACAGCTACAACTGCTGCCACTTGTGGTGGCAAAAAGATTTTTTTTTTTAAAAAAAAAAACACCTTAAGGGGTGGGAAGCAAAAAAGTTATGTTGCTGTCTTTGGTGAGCGCCAACCCCAAGCAACTGTTGGATAATTTATCCTCCCAACATTTAGTAAAATGGTCGCCTCTGTAATTTCTCTACCCACAAATAAAGCAGCCACTTGCTTACAGCCCTACCAAGTTCCAAAGATGTTTTAAAGGTGGGGGCAGGAATGCACTTGTCTGGCTCCTCCCCACTCCATCACATTCTTGACAGCCTATTCCTACAGGACTCCAAGAAGCTCAGTGGTTCTACCTGCATTTACCCTCTCAACAATCCTGCAAAGCAGGTTATGCAGAGAAAGATAGGGATTGGCCCAAGGTCATCCAGCAAGCTTAGTGGCTGAGTGATGATTTGAACCTGGGTCTCTCTACTCCTGGGACACGGGTGGCACTGTGGGTTAAACCACAGAGCCTAGGGCTTGCAGATCGGAGGGTCGGCAGTTCAAATCCCCGCGACGGGGTGAGCTCCCGTTGCTCGGTCCCTGCTCCTGCCAACCTAGCAGTTCGAAAGCACGTCAAAGTGCAAGTAGATAAATAGGTATCGTTCCGGCGGGAAGGTAAATGGCGTTTCCATGCGCTGCTCTGGTTCACCAGAAGCGGCTCAGTCAGGCTGGCCACATGACCCGGAAGCTGTACGCCGGCTCCTTCAGCCAATAAAGCGAGATGAGCGCCGCAACCCCAGAGTCAGCCACGACTGGACCTAATGGTCAGGGGTCCCTTTACCCTTTACTTTACTCTCTACTCCTAGACCAGCAGTCACAGGAATACACAGTAGGAAGTTGACTTATAGCAAATTGGACCATTGGTCTATCTAGTCCAGTATCATCTACAGAGACAGAGGCTCTCCAAGTTTTCCATCCAGAAGTCTTCCCTAGCCCTACTTGGAGAACCTTGGACCTTCTGTATGCAGAACAGATGCCCTGCCTCTGAGCTATTGCTCATCCTTTGCTCAAATCAATGGCACTTTTAAAACCACAACTGTGCAGCCCGGTGGTGAAGAATGGAAAAGAAGGCGGAATCTTTACAGCCATGACTTGGGCGAACTAAGTGGAGTTAAAAGGTTAAAAATCAGCCACCTCCATGTTGAGACACTTAAATCGTTCTTCCAATTAGACTGCTTGATTGGCTGACATTCCTAGAACCATCATTTTGAACACAAGGGTGCCTTTCGCATGAATGAGCACGGCTGGGGTTTGGAGGCTTCGCTCGTCCACAGTCTTGCAAGCATTCTCCCCCCAACCCTGCTCCGAAATGAGCATGCAATATTCATTTCACTAACATTGTTCCATTTCTATCATAAGTGCTTGAGGCATCTAATAAATAAAATTAGGCTCCCTCCATTTAGTTACTCTTCAGTTACTTTAGTGCTTTGCAATAAACATACAAAGTGGACTGGATGAACTCCTTCCTTGAGTTATAAAGACTTCTCATTTGCAGTTTAGTTGGGATGGAACAGTTGGAGTTCCATTTCACATGGGCCAATCAACTTGGTTCAAATGGATATGCTTCCCAGGGGGCCCATCTGCACTTTGCAGGGCACAACTGAAAATGAGAGGGACATTTAATAGAATAATTCCTTTATATCAAGAATGTGCAAAGCATTTGGGATCTTCCCAACATATTCAGCTTAGAATGTAAACATGTATGCTGTATGCATCCCCAGATACCTTGACACATGACCCCCGTTCCAGTCATTCTCACACACGTAAATTCAGTCACTTGAATTCCAATGCACTTGTTTTGGCTGTCTTCTCTGTTGCATCTCCGGACCCCTACAAGTTCAGGCTGAACCCATGCAGTGGGAAGTCTTGTTTAAGTTCCTTGTGCAGTTTAGAACCTGGCTACCTTTGAAGGTGACCCAAAAACTGCAACAAATCCAGAATGTGGCAGCTAGACTGGGGACTGGCCACTGAGACCACATAACACTGGTCCTGAAAGACCTGCATTGGCTCCCAGTACATTTCCGAGCAAAAATCAAAGTGCTGGTGCTGACCTTTAAAGCTCTAAATGGCCTCTGCCCAGAATACCTGAAGGAGCGTCTCCACCCCATCATTCAGCCCGGACACTGAGGTCCAGCGCTGAGGACCTTCTGGAGGTTTCCTCACTGCGAAAAGTGAGATTACTGGGAACTAGGCAGAGGGCCTTCTCTGTAGTGGCACCCACCCTGTGGAACGCCCCTCATCAGATGCCAAGGAGATAAACAACTACCTGACTTTTAGAAGACATCTGAAGGCAGCCCTGATTAGGGAAGTTTTCAATGTTTGAAGTTTTATTCTGTTTAATATTCTGTTGGGAGCTGCCCAGAGTGGCTGGGGAAACCCAGCCAGATGGGCGGGCTATAAATAATTTATTATTATTATTATTATTATTATTATTATTATTATTATTATTATTATTATTATTATTATCATCATCATCATTATTTATTGGGAGGAAAGCAATGACAAACCTAGACAGCATCTTAAAAAGCAGAGACATCACCTTGCCAACAAAGGTCTGTATAGTTAAAGCTATGGTTTTCCTAGTAGTGATGTATGGAAGTGAGAGCTGGACCATAAAGAAGGCTGATTGCCGAAGAATTGATGCTTTTGAATTATGGTGCTGGAGGAGACTCTTGAGAGTCCCATGGACTGCAAGAAGATCCAACCTATCCATTCTTAAGGAAATCAGCCCTGAGTGCTCTCTGGAAGGACAGATCCTGAAGCTGAGGCTTCAATACTTTGGCCACCTCATGAGAAGAGAAGACTCCCTGGAAAAGACCCTGATGTTGGGAAAGATGGAGGGCACAAGGAGAAGGGGACGACAGAGGACGAGATGGTTGGACAGTGTTCTTGAAGCTACTAACATGAGTTTGACCAAACTGCGGGAGGCAGTGGAAGACAGGAGTGCCTGGCGTGCTCTGGACCATGGGGTCATGAAGAGTCGGACACGACTAAATGACTAAACAACATTATTATTATTATTATTATTATTATTATTATTATTATTATTATTAGTGAAGGAGCTAAAACTCAGTGGCAGAGCATCTGCTTTTCTTGCAGAAGGTCTCAGGTTCAATCCCTGGTATCTCCAGGTAATGCTAGGACAGACCTCTGGAGACCCACCACCTGTCAGTGTAGACAATACCAAGTTAGAAGTGTCCTTGTGCCAGGAGCCTACTCAAGGACAGTAGATTCCCTGTTGCCAAAGTTCAGCGGAAACACATGAAGAGCAGCAGGAATGGGCCGTATGGAATGCAATAGTGGGGTCAAGACAATGAGCATCTCCTCACTCCTCACCCCAGTCCTGTCATGTAACTGGAATGTGTTGGAGAAAATGAGGAAACAGAGATTTTGTGGCTCCACTTCTTTTTCCCCCTGAGGAGGGAGAGTTGAAGAAAAGACCATTTTGCCTTTTGCCTTAACGAGGGATATAATACGATGACAGGGAAATCTAATAAGCTAGGGAAATTACTGAAAAATCTAGATATTGGAATAAGTCATAAACACCTCTACCAATTACAAAGCAATCGCCTTCTGCACGCCAGTCGGCTCAATCTAAAAACCACATTCTTCCTCAGTTCCAACCTATCCCCAGGAAATTTCTTCCCTGAGAAAATGTCCCTTGGATAGTGACATTTTACAGTCAAATCAAATCGGGCATAACAAACTTCGTCTCATTAAGCTGTACTATTCCCACGAGGGGTGAATGTGTTCATTTTGGTTTCTCTCGGTTTCTAGTTATTCCCATCTCTTGGGCCAGCTTCTGCACTGGTTAGCTAGTTGTCTTTTCTTTTATTTTCTTTTTTTTAAGCCCACATGGAAATTTGCACATGTTTTCATCCACATGTCTCCTAATGGATACAGTTTTGCATGTAGTTTTGGCTAAGTTGTGAGGCACTTCCCATGTTATTTTCATGAATTTTACATTTTTACCTGAACTTTCCTTAACATGCACATTTTGTAGTCTTTTTCCTTTCATGCTGTGCCTGCGCAGGCAAGGACTCTATTGCTTGTTGTTGTTTTTAATTGATCTAATATAATTCACCCTGGAAGCCTTATTGGCAGAAAACTAAGGTGAAAACTGAGGTGAATTAATCAAATAAGTAAAGCATGCATAAAAGCATTTGAAGTTTGCTCCTTGGACCTAGATATTTGGTGGAGTCCTTCTTCCCCTTCCTCTTGCTAATCAGAGACTGCAAGTCAGCCACCCATTTCAACGCAGTTATATCAGCACACATTAGGAATTATAGAATGAAATCCTCTCCCAATGGATGGCAATGGAAATAAATTTCTCTTATTAGGAGTAGGGTTCACATTCCACCCAAAGAGGTTTGCACGAATGGAAAACAGCAGCCATAGACTAGATCAAGGGTTTGTGTCCTTTGTTTTTGGTTGCTGTTGTTGTTTCCAGCAAAGCCCTTGATTGAAGTCATATGCTTGCTAATATCTCACCGAATGGATTTCTCTTTGCAGACTGCAGAGGACTAATTACAAGAGCGCTTTCCAGCCACTCAGTGATTGTAGGCTAATTTTCTGTTGTGAATCAGAAGCCGGGGTTAATGAGGCTAATTGTGTTTACTAGTGCTTCGAACAAAAAGGAAGCCAACTCAATTTTGAAAAGACTTCTTTGTCAGCGACAAATTGGTAGAAATTGTATCACTGTTTGCTGAGACGGCTGGAGTTCTCCAGCCTGGGAAGCCAATGTGTGCAGAATACGAGAGCCAGCGATACGGAAAATAAAACCTATAAGCCAGGAGTTTTATCCAGAACTGGTTCATATGCTTTTGGGAGCTGTGGCAAGAGCCAAGTTGATCACAGAAGTGCAATGGCGAGCTGTTAATAAATACCAAAAACTGTACAGTGTTAGGTAGTTATTAAACCCCTGACTGTTTCAGAAGGTTTTTACATAGCTGTCCTCTTTTATGGGGATGCGGGTGGCACTGTGGGTTAAACCACAGAACCTAGGACTTGCCGATCAGAAGGTCAGCAGTTCGAATCCCCACGACGGGGTGAGTTCCTGTTGCTTGGTCCCAGCTCCTGCCGACCTAGCAGTTCGAAAGCACATCAAAGTGCAAGTAGATAAATAGGTACCACTCCGGCGGGAAGGTAAACGGTGTTCCCGTGTGCTGCTCTGGTTCGCCAGAAGCGGCTTAGTTATGCTGGCCACATGACCCGGAAGCTGTATGCCGGCTCCCTCAGCCAATAAAGTGAGATAAGCGCTGCAACCCCAGAGTCAGTCACGACTGGACCTAATGGTCAGGGGTCTCTTTACCTTCACCTTTTACCTCTTTTATGATTGCTGTATATTGAGCATTCATCCCGACCTACTGGCAGAGAGCTTACACAGCGGTTAGACTACATCCTGTCTTTTTAAAGCATTCATTTGGTTTGCTTGTGGGGTGTTGAGACCTCCTCCCATTGACCATTTATTCATCCCACACTTTCCAGTGCGATTCACTGTCACTCTCCTAATTGCAAACAGCATCTTTTTAAAAAAAATGGTTAAATCCACTTTGGTTGTGCAAACCAGCGAAAGTCTGGAAGAAGCCTGTTATTTCTCACCCTGGGCCAGCAGGGGGATACTGTAGATAGTTTTCACTCACGTCCACATATGCAAATAAGGGATTGAAAGTGACGTTCAGTGATTGGATAGTTACAGAAAGTGGTTACAGTTGCGTTGTACGGGAGCTCTATATAAGCAGGCTGGCTGAACCCTTCAGTTCAATTCTTTTCTGGCTGGTGAATAAACAAGAGCTGTTTGAAGAATCGCTGTGTCATCTGATATGTTCACCCACAACTTAACAGAGTCCATATCGGAAAAACATGGCTGCCTCCATGGGATTTTCAACCTGTGTGGCATGAACAGAGAAAGGAAGGAAGGAAGGAAGGAAGGAAGGAAGGAAGGAAGGAAGGAAGGAAGGAAGGAAGGAAGGAAGGAAGGAAATCATCCTTTAATCAATCTTTAAGTAAATTAACATTTTTTTAAAATTACTAAATCCATGCGGATTTCCCCCCCACCATGGTAAGAGGACAGAACTGACTTATCTTTGAATGAATGCAAAATGGAAGGGGGGGGAAACACACCCTGATGTGGGTCTTTCTTGCCATCTTCCAGCAATGCACCCCCTTCCGTGAAAACCTCTTTCTGGGTTTGCACATTTCCCCTGCTTCATCTCTCTGAAGGTTCATGGGAGTTGTAAATCTCAGGAGCTAGAAGCATGGCCATCGTTAAAGCAGGCGAAGTGTGCACTGGAGAAAGGCTTAGACTCCTCACAGACACACTCCACCCATTCTAATGATGGACATGCTGCCACTTCCTGAGATTTACAGTGCTCCTGGAAAATTCAAAAAAGGTTGAGCTGAACATTATTATTTTTTGCAAAACTCAGAAAGAGGGTTTGCACCAGAGGTGAATGGCCTCGCGACTCCTTTTTCCTGGGTTCACAGCAACAGCAATGTGGCATTCCAAGACCCCAGTGTTGGCTAGGAACATAGGCAGCTGCCTTATATGGAATCAGACACCTGGTCCATCCTGCTTAATATTGTCTACACTGACTGGCAGCTGTCTCCAGGTTTCCAGACAGCTCCAGCCCTACCGAGAGATTGAAAACAGGACCTTTTGTGTGCAAAGCAAGGCTCTACAGCTAAGCCACAGCTCTTGCCCAAGAGGACTGGAAAGAAAGAAACGATGTCATGAATACAATTAAAAAAGATGTGTCAAATCTCAGAGGAAGGTGCAATAAAAAAAATTAAAAAATGATGTAGAGCAAATCAGGATGAAGGATGCAACCCTTTTTAAAAGAGTACAATGGGATGGAGATGGAAAAGTGGGGGATGCCCAGATTTAATGCACATCGTTAAGGTCAGAACGGGTTGCATAACAGCATCATGTTTCCTTGAAGGGAAGTGGGTAGATAAATGATTTTTTTTCCAGGGAAGGGGGAACAGCTTGAATTCCTGGAGCAAACCAACACCTGCAGATCTGACCCAGGCTCGGATCTGAACCCAGGTGGTGAAAGCTTATTTGATCTCTTGCTGTTTCAAGCAATAGCTGGCGGCTCTCCAAATCCATCAGCACTGCTGATCTGGGGCCTTTTTGCAAACTGCTCTGTTCTCTTGAAACACAAAGCTTTTCCCTTCAGGGGGGAAAACATACACACACACCCTGAAATCCACAGGTCTTCTGGCTCTCTCTGGCTCTGTCTCTATATACACAGTATGTAAATAACAGAGCACTGCCTTGGTTGAATCTACAGCCCCAAGGTATGAACATCACCTATTCATCTTAATGGGATGTTGAACCCAAAGACTCATTGTGACAGACTGAATGCTAATGCTATAATCAAACAAGTTTTCTCACACAGATGCCCAGG
The DNA here is from genome assembly GCF_964188305.1 of Podarcis bocagei. Taxonomy (NCBI): domain Eukaryota; kingdom Metazoa; phylum Chordata; class Lepidosauria; order Squamata; family Lacertidae; genus Podarcis; species Podarcis bocagei. The sequence goes on from NC_138139.1 coordinate 13,417,878, forward strand.
CTCAGATCTCTGCCTTTTTTACTTTGTAAGGGAGGTTTCAAAGATGGGTTGGGGGTTTTTTGCATCTGAAGATCCATTCAAATACCCAGTTGAAATGCAGAGAGAGAGAGAGCAAAGGCCCAATTTGATCTTTGCCACCTTTAATTCCACTTAAAATGAAAAGCTTTAACCAATGTTTATTGTAACTGAATCACTACACCTAACTAGTTTGCATACAAAACAGTGGGTTTCAGGTACGGGTGTCCAGTGATCACAAGATTTAGGTTCAGAACCTGCTTTGGGACTTCAGATGTCTCAGTTTTGCACTTCAGGAAACAGCCTGCCTGGGTCTGTGGCATATTGTATTTTTTCCCCCCAAATTTTTTTGTTGATTTTTACAATATTAACGACAAACAAAAACACAAAACGAAAAAACATAACAAACATAAATCATAACCTTATTGAAAATAACAGTTATTAACTTTGTAAAGCGACTTCCTCATTTCCCCTTACTTGAACTTCATTGCAAATCCTTATAACGGTTTTTCAAAACCCAATTTTTATACACTTTAAATTGAACATTAACATCTTTAAATCTTATCCTTATAGTATTAAACACATTATTTTATCAGTTAACCTAAATACAATCCTAAGCCCATTAAATATCTGGAAGATATGTCCGATTAGCTTAACTTAACAAATTTAACTAAATAATCATTAAATTTCTTCCATTCTTCGTGTTTATTGTAACTGAATCACTACACCTAACTACTTTGCCTACACAGCAGTGGGTTTCAGGTATGGGTGTCCAGTGATCACAAGATTTAGGTTCAGAACCTGCTGTGGGATTTCAGATGTCCCAATTTTGCACTTCAGGAAACAGCCTGCCTGGGTCTGTGGCATATTGTAGACTGTCTGATTCATCGGGGGTGGGGGGTGGGCATCCAGGATCACTTTCTCCCCCACCCATAATTCACCATAGCGATTATAACTCTCCCACCCACCCTGAAACCTGTTTGTCTGTTTGTTTTAAATAAAAACAGTTGGGTAATCGTCACATGTAGAAACCTAGCATTTAATGGTCTAGATTTCTTCCTAACATACTAATTTTCTTTTTTTTTAAAAAAAGATATTTATTAAAAGTTTTTAAAATATAACAAGAAAAAAGAAAAATAAACATACAAAATAAAAAAACAGTTAAAAACACACATTAATTTTCAATAACATAACTTCCATACACTTATTTCCTCGGACCTCCTCATACCTCCCTTCTTTGTATTCCAGTTCGATTTGTTAGTTCAGCAAATCCTTACCATTAAACTTTTACCCATTTGTAAAACCTCTTTTTTCATATCTCTTAAAGCACTACAGCTGGAAACCACTTAGTTTCTATCCAACATCCTTCTAACATTCATTAATTTTACAATGTTTCTGTAAGTAGTCTTTGAATTTCTTCCAGTCTTCTTTCACGGACTCTTCTCCCTGGTCTCGGATTCTGCCAGTCATTTCTGCCAATTCCATGTAGTCAATCACCTTCATCTGCCATTCTTCCAGGGTGGGTAGATCTTGTGTCTTCCACCTAACTAATTTTCTATGTGATTTTTAAAAACAAACAAACAGCAGAGCATTATGTCACATGCAGCCTGAAATGGTGCAGCCCAGAGACAGGTTTCCCAATTCACATGACCTGGTTCTACTTATTTTAAGGAGTCTTTGGTACATCTCGTTTTTCTGCACTGCAACTATCACTGAAATCAAGCTTTTGGACAAGATCAGGCAAATAGGTTAATGGGACCTTTAAAACTATATGAGTCAGGGACTCTTTCTAACAACAACAACAGAATGGTCTGTGCAAATTTACTGTTATTATGTTGTTGTACTGGCTTTCAAATACTCCAGGTAGTTGGGAAGGGCAACAATATGTAGAATGAACAGTTATTTATCCCTCTCTAATATTCTTCACACGTTCCGGCTGTCACGATCAGTTTCTTGAAAACAGCAGCTTTCCCCCTACAGAGCAGAGATGGGGAACCTGTTTCAGCCTAAGGGATGTAGGCTCTTCTGAGCAACTTTCTGTGGGCCATTGGTGGGCAGGGCCAAAGACAAAAGTATATGGTTGGCATCCGAGTGTCTCAAGAGACAATGGAGTGCGCCTCCAGGGGTGGAGTCAAGCCGCTGGAGAATCACAGCACCTGCTGTGGCTGCAGAGGCCAGTAACATGTAATTGCTACCTCCCACATTCTTTTTGCAGCAATAGCAGCACCAAAGTGACTTCCCTGGGGTGCAAGGCTGGGCAATGTGTATGGAGGTCCTGGGCTCTCCAGACAACAAGACTGATGTGGTCCTAAGGAGAGGAACACAAGACTTTTGGCACCAGCTTGGCTACAGGAGTTGGAGGCAAAAGTACCGGTAGTTGGACTTTCACATCCATCTCTGCCTTCCATCCAGACAAGCAGAAGCATTCAGGGAGGATGTGAAGCAGCATCAGCAACTGTGAACTGGGGAGAGTCTCCTGAGGACCACATAGAGATGTTGGGAGCAAGGGGACACATTTGACCCCAGAGTCTGAGCTTCCCCACCTCTGGCATGGAATATTGTCATTGGCTTAACAGCCATTAGCTGCCGTTTTTTCCAACATACAAAATGTTAAGCAGGTAAAACTTTTGCTGTTACAGTGGCAATTTGTGGGGAAGTTTTGATTATTTCTGTGTGCTGGGGTGCCGAGACGCTTCATCTCAGGGTCACGGGTTTGAGCCCCGCATTGGACAAAATGATTCCTGTATTTAAACACCACCGTACGGTCTCTGGACTCTTCATTCAACTCTGCGTCAATAATTTTGCATGGGAACTTTTGCTGTAAACACATCCTCAGACTTTCAAAAGCTAGTGTGCAGAGAGAAAAGATCAAAAGGCGGGGGGCGGGGGAGAAAGCAATGAAATGGGACCATCACCCCAGATATTATACTTACACTGAAACATATGAGGGAGGTTGACAGAAAAGAGGGGGAAGATCTGAAGAAATACCTATAAGAAGATTAAATAAGCATGATGCTGTGTAAGAAGAGAATACAATGAAAGGGAAAACCCAGTGCAGATGGATCAAGTGAAAGCAAGCCTCATTATTAATTACAGGATAGATCACTCGCTCCTGTGTATAATTAGAAGCTCACATGCACACAAAGAGATAAAAGTGACCAGGAAACCCAGCTGAATCCAGCAAGAAGATAGCATTGTTTTGTTTTGTTTTTTAGAGAGCAAAAACATCCAACACACTCCAAAAAGAAAAAAGAAGGAAAAAAACACCAGGAATAAAAGGGTTCATTAATAGAGTCTTCATTTGAACTAGACAAGTTCCCTTTTATTAACATGTTCATTTTTCTTTCTTTGGCTGAGCCAAGAGAAAATCCTCCACAGACATCTCATCATAAGTTCTGGCTCCTTCCCACCCCCAATCATTGCCTATTAGGCAGAGTTAAGCTTGGGGCAGCAGCAACTGGGCTTTCCTAAGAAGATAGCTCAGATTTCAAAGGCCTTTGTGCTTTCCCTTCTCTCCAGTGTAGGGCACTCAGGCTGCTGGTGGAAATACTGGGCGGGGAAGAATGGGGGTACTCATTTGCAGCATCTCTGATCTGTATTCAACACATTCCTTATCACAGATTTGGAAATGCCTGTCACAGATGGAGTATGTCCAGGACAGAGGAATGAGTGTGATAAAGGGACCGTGCAGAGGAAAAGGACGAGGGAATAAAAATTTCCAAACTGGACCAACTTCCTTCTAATTTATATTTTACTAAATGACTTTTTAGGTAGTGATGTGTTCCTGCCTCCACTACATCACAACTCCTTTTCTCTGTCCTTTTCACCAGTGGGTAGGGCTGCCATACGTGTGGGATTTCCCAGACATATACGGGATTCATGCGTCGGAAATAGCATCTGGGCGGAATTTTTGAAAATTGGTTAAAATGCCCAGGAAAACATGGGCGTATGGCAACTCATGTTGGAAGTGCTGATTTTTTGGCAAATTCCCTTTTTTATAAAAAGCTCAAAAACGTCTTCTTTTTTGGAGATTTTGCAAAAGAAGCTCAACAACTTTGCCCCCCGATTGTCACTTTTTGAAATATGGCAACCCTACCAATGGGGAAAGTGGAAGGGCTGGTTCCTTGTCAACTGCATTTTCACCAATGGGGAGAGTCCTAGGGCTGCTTCTCTTCCATACATAGGCAGTCCTCTTGACCAGTCCAAGTTATGTATAATGTAAAAGGTAAAGGACGCTCATCTCGCTTTCAGGCCGAGGGAGCCGGTGTTTGTCCACAGACAGCTTTCCAGGTCATGTGGCCAGCAGGACTAAACTGCTTCTGGCATAATGGGGCACCATGACGGAAACCAGAGTGCACGGAAATGCCATTTACCTTCCCGCCACAGCAGTACCTATTTATCTACTTGCACTGGCATCCTTTCGAACTGCTAGGTTGGCAGGAGCTGGGACAGAGCAACGGGAGCTCGAACCGTCATGGGGATTCGAACCGCCAACCTTCTGATCGGCAAGCCCAAGAGGCTCAGTGGTTTAGACCACAGCGCCACCCGCAAGGATGATCTGTATCTCTCTACTGGAGGGATGCCTTCTGGGTGAGAAAGACTCATGTGATCTACCTCATTCACAGTTGGGAGTATTTAACTTACCAAAGACGTAAGATGCTCCCATGTGGATTGGCATGTGGGGCAGCTGAGAGAGAGAGCCACTTGACTGTGATGAGCTGGGAACAGCTAAGAAGGAAAACTTTACTAAACCTGTAGTCCTGCTTCAGGCTTCCGGGAATCTGTTTCAATTCAAACCATGGTTTGTGCCAACCACTGTTTAGAGCCCAAGCTGTGGTTTGAGCATCCAAAGATTCTGCAAGCAAACCAGGGGTGAGCTAAGTAATTTTCATAGACTTACGGGGATGGGAGCTCTTGAGTTAGGAATGAGTATCACTTCAAAATGTAGTAAGCCAGCCCTGTTGTGTTTGGGGATCCACCTGCTCATTCCACTGAGTGAAGCCGTGAACTTCTGCCCCGAGTCCTAGCCTGGCAGTGCCATTGTGGTGAACTGCCATTTTAGATCTGCTGGCCTGCTTATACACACCCTCGTCTCTGCTATCAGCTTCCTACATTTCTAAGCAGTGGTGGCTGGTAGGGCAGAAGATAGGGAGCAGAAGACAAGGGAGACCAACAGTAGGAAGAGCCAGAGAGTCAATGACGGGTCAAGTTTTGTCTTACAACCAGCAACACCGGAGAACAAAGTTGACAAGGCATTGCCAATGCCTGGGCTGGTTATAAGGAAGAAAATTAACCTATGGGGCTGACTGAGGGAAGAATGAGGTTGATGGGGCAGTGTCCCATTTGCCCTCATGGATCAGCCTTCAAGGCTATGGAGGTGGAGCAACAGTTGTAACTGGTCTCCCTTGAGAGGCTGTGAACTCTCCTTACTTGGAGGTTTTTAATCAGAGGTTGAATGGCCATCTGGTTAGGATGCTTTAGTTGAGATTCTTGCCTTTCAGGGGTTTGGACTAGATGAGACTTGGGGTCCCTTGCAACTCTACAATTCTATGGGAGAAAAGCAATGTCAAATCTAGACAGCATCTTAAAAAGCAGAGACATCATCTTGCCAACCAAGGTCCGTATAGTTAAAGCTATGGTTTTCCCAGTAGTGATGTATGGAAGTGAGAGCTGGACCGTTAAGAAGGCTGATCGCTGAAGAATTGATGCTTTTAAATTATGGTGCTGGAGGAGACTCTTGAGAGTCCCATGGACTGCAAGAAGATCCAACCTATCCATTCTGAAGGAAATCAGCCCTGAGTGCTCACTGGAAGGACAGATCCTGAAGCTGAGACGCCAATACTTTGGCCACTTCATGAGAAGAGAAGACTCCCTGGAAAAGACCCTGATGTTGGGAAAGATGGAGGGCAAAAGGAGAAGGGGACGACAGAGGACGAGATGGTTGGACAGTGTTCTCGAAGCTACCAGCATGAGTTTGACCAAACTGCGGGAGGCAGGGGAAGACAGGAGTGCCTGGTGTGCTCTGGTCCATGGGGTCACGAAGAGTCGGACACGACTAAATGACTAAACAACAACAACAAAATGCTGTGTTGATCCAGGAATTACAGCAAACTCCCTGTGCCATAGTCCTAATCTAGATCACCCACCACACACACACACACCCTACACAAACACACCCCACACACAGGCATCATTTCCTTTTCTAAAGACAGAATCCAGGTCTAAGCACACATTCAACAAACAAACAAAAATGTGCTCAGATACAGTTTCCTCATCTCCCCCCCCCCCCACACACCTGTTAAAGAAAAGAAATGTTACTGCTTAGCTGAAGAGCACAATTCAGGCTGAGTACATAAAGTAATGACCACTGATGGAAACAAAGTCCGCTTGAGTCAGATTTTTATATTTCATGCTGTATTCCCAAAGGAGACATTTTTTAGATCTCATTGTGTTCCACGGGAGAACAACTGGGAGCTAAGCATCAGAACTTAAATTATTGATGACTAATTTTCCGAGCGAGATTTGCTTTTTGAAAGTGAAAAATTCCTGCTGTCCGATGATTAATGGGGGGTTGGTTAACTGAGCTTTAGTTAGAAGAGAGTGTGGGGGGGGGACCAGAGTAGTGCATTCCAGACAGGGAAAAGCACTTGGGATGCCAAGCACACAGCCAGTGGGTACTGCAGCCTTGAGAGCGATGGTGCAGCTGGGTGAGGAATATGGTGTGGGGAGAGTCCTGAGGGCCAAATAGGGGGGTTTCAGGGCCACATTTGGCTCCCTGGCCTGACATTTCCAACCCCTGTAGGAGGGAAGATTCAGTGCCTCTCTCCCCTCCATTCCTGTGCAGGAACAGAGGAAGCTGCCTTAACACAAGTCGAACTATTGGTCCATCTAGTACTGTCTGCACTGACCCACAGCAGCCCTGTGGGACTTCAGAGAGGGAGTGTCTCCCAGCCCTACCTGGAGATGAAAGGGGTTGATCCAGGAACCCACTGCATGCAAAGCAGATTATCTACCCCCTGATTATCTCTCTCACACACAGTAACTGAATTTTGCGTGACTGGGGTACAATTTTGCCATGCAGGGCTGCAGGCATAGCTGCTCACTTCCTCAAAATCACATGTACCGTGAAGCCAAATAAAACATTCACCGGGACAGGCAGAAGGCAATGAGCTGTTCATCTTGAAGACTTAACTTTACCTACACGCCTAGGATTGTAAACATTGCCGCATTGTCAGAACACGCAGAAAGCAGGCGTTCCTCATCCTCAAAAGATGTTGCTTCACAAGAGATCTGTTTGAGATCCCTCTCTTAACATTTTGCTGCCTCTTGCCGTTTACACCATGAAAGCATCTCTTTGTGGGATCTGCATGCGTCCGTGCAAAGATAAGTTCTAATTGGCATGTGATCAATTACCAAAGATGTCAAGTGCATCACGGAAATTAATCGAGTGTGAAATACTACGGAAGGAAGGGGGGGTGGAATCTTTCAAAGCAGCTCTAAAGTGACCTACTTTCACAGCCTATTGTTCCAGATAATCAGGATTTCGCTAACGATTATATTTGTTTCATCTCGACAGGCCAACTTGCAGTTTCTGAAATCCATTGATCTACAGGCAAGAATTAATTGTGGAACTCAGTGACTTCTGTCAAAGTAATATTCTTGGTGGAGCCAGTCTATCGTGTGTGTGTGTGTGTGTGTGTGTGTGTGTGTGTGTGTGTGTGTTGATGTCTCCCAATTTAAAATTCAAAAACTGAGCAAAGCAGTGCAAACTCCCAGGGAATATTTCAAGTGTCAGCTTGAACTTTTTAATGCTTCTCTCTCTTATTTTGCATTCCATGCTGAGCCCAAGGTCAGCTCTCCAAAATATATTCTGTGAATAAAAGCATAATTACTGAAGTAATTTGCAGCATAAATGAAAGGAAATCACGACAGTATAATTAACACCACATATGTCAGGAATCTAGTATTGGGGAGAGGAAACAAAAATAAAATCAAAGGCGCGATAGCAGGGAAGCTTTTCTTTAAAAAACAAAACAAAACAAAGCCCTTCTCCCCCCCCCTCCCGACAAACAAAAGCCAGAAACACTGACTGTTCCCAAAATTATTTATTAAAATGATCTATTCTAAATTTTGGGTGTCTGTTGTGACTTCTTAAAAGAAAGAATCACAGGGAAGCCAATTGCGCCAAAGGAAAAAAAAGGAATTTAATTAATCATTTTCTTCGTTTCATGTTCCTTGAAGCTACATTTTCTTTTAAGAAGAAGAAGAAGAAGAAAGCAGAAGGCAGAAGGAAAAGTAATTTCTGCTTCAATTCTTAGAACAGAACTTTTATTAATATGTTTCTTGTGGAGAGTTTGGAATCTTTTCTTCCCTTGCTATTGAGGACTAAGTGTGGCATGTAAGTCAGTGCACTCAAAGAACTGCTAAAGAGGTTTGTATGAGTCCAGAGGAACTTTGACTTTCTTCAAACAGCTTCACAACCACTTTGAGATGCCGCATTGCTGCGCGAAGGGGAGGGAAGGTTGCTGTTACAGAAAGGCTATTCTAAAGCGCTTTGCGACTTCTGGAATCAGTTTCATTGCAAGTGCTCTTTGTGGGCATAACGGCTCATTTGTGGGTTAACCAGTACTGATATTATTCTCCTGCTTTCCATTTGGGACTGCAAGGCTCTGTTTCGAAGTCAAAATCTTTTTCCCTAATGCAAAGTCATCGTGGCACAGTGGCTTGAGCAGGGCCGGCCCTTTCATTAGGCCGAAGAAAGTGGTTGCCTCAAGTGGCAGATGCTGGCGAGCAGTTGGAAGGAAGAGCTCTGTGTGCCCTGACCGGTTGCACCCCCTAAGCCAGGGGTCAGCAACCTTTTTCAGCCCTGGGCCAGTCCACTGTCCCTCAGACCATGTGGGGGTCCGGGCTATATTTTGAAAAATAAATATGAACAAATTCCTATGCCCCACAAATAACCCAGAGATGCATTTTAAATAAAAGGACACATTCTACTCATGTAAAAACACCAGGCAGGCCCCACAAATAACCCAGAGATGCATTTTAAATAAAAGCACACATTCTACTCATGTAAAAACACCAGGCAGGCCCCACAATATGTCGTGTGTTCTCTGTCGTTGGGACAGGGGCACGGCAGGCAGTGGCGTAGTGTGAGGTGTGCAGGGGGGGCTGGCCGCACTGGGCGCAACATCTGGGGGTTAGGGGTAGGGGGCGCAAATCCACGGGTTGGGGGTGCAAATCCACGGGTTAGGGGGTGCAAATTACTTGCCTTGCCCCGGATGCTGACAACCCACGCTACGCCACTGACGGCAGGAATTTCCCCCACTTGGCTGATTGGCTGTTGCCATTTGGGTTTCACCTGCCGCATAGCAAATCATCACAACTTGTAAGGTTGCGGATAGGCTCTGGTTCAGGTGATAGGGTTGGGGGAACGCTCTCGCCATCCCTATGTGAAGGGTATTCCGTTAAAGGAATCCAGGGACTCGATGGTTTGGTCAACCCCTGAGAGGGGGTTGTGCCCGTGCCTGAGTCCAGGGGGACATTTAGGTGGCGGAGTTAGCCCATTCCCGGCTTTCCGCTTATCCAGGTGTTCACGCTTGGCTGACCTATGCTGGAACCTGGGTCAGCGCTACCTGCATGCCAGGGAGCTAGTCGAACCCGAGCCTATGCAACCAGTCACTTTCTGTAATCAATAAAGTTGTGGCCTAAATTCTGCCAAAAACCAGAACCAAAATTTGAGTCTTGTGTGAATTTATTTGGGGGGGAGGTTTCTGGGTCTGAACACGCAAAAAATGCAGCAAATTTAATCTTAAACATGGAACTCATGGAGGCAGGAAAGGAGGTCTGAAGGTTCAAAAGAACCTTGTACTTTAGTGTTTGAAATGGTTATGTTAAAATGTATAAAATTATATATATATTTTTTAAAAAAATATTTATTGAGATTATACAAAAAATTACACATTAAAAAAAACAAAGACTAACAAACACAAGCTAACAAAAAAGTTGACAAAAAGGCAACCTAGAAAGAGGGGGGGAAGGAAATAGAAAAAAGAAGAAAAAAGAGGAAAAAGAAAGATATTTTAAAAAAGGATAAATCCATTTTTCAGCATCTTTGATTTCATTTGCTTATTTCCTTGACCTCCTCACACCTCCCCTTTTTTATTCCCATTTTCCAAGTCTTTTCAGCAAATCCTTACCCTCTTTCATTTGACTTTGCTCTATACTTAACCTATTATAACTATACATTTACATCCGTATAACTATCTATATTTACCTATTCTTATTAACCTTATTACCAAAACCACTTCTTTTCAGTCCAACATCATTTTAAGATTCATTAATTTTACAGTATTTCTGCAGATAGTCTTTAAATTTCTTCCAATCTTCCTAAAATGTATAAAATTATAGGGGGAAACCAATTTTTAAAATTATTTTAAAAAGGAATATAACCACACTCAGTGGATTGCCTTGAGATAGCTGTGCACCTCAATCCAGAGGTATTCTTCCGCATAGGGACACCACAACATATATGGAAACAGCTAGAAACTCTCCCCATTTCTGCTACCCAGCAACTGGTATTTAGCATCTTGCTGCCTCCAGCACTGGAGGTGGCATACTGCCATCATGACTAATAGCCATCAATAGTGATATCCTTTAAACTCCTTTTAAAGCATCGAAGTTGGTGGCCATTTACGGGAGTCAGACAATGGATGCTGATTTCAAGGACAATGTGGGATTTTTGTCCGGTGTGATAATTTAAGTGCGGATAGGGTGGAGAGTGTGAACAGTTGAGACCTACTAGGGAAGGCAAAGGACTCCTTGTCTCATTTCTTGTGTTAAAAACTGAAACTAGTTCTGAAACTGAAATCTGAAACTTTGAAATTGGACTCAGGTCTCCCTTACTTTTTAATTAATAGGCTGCGCTGAAGCCAATACTGAGCCTGAGCTAAAAGTGGACTTTCCCCATCACTAAGGGCTTGCTGCTTTTGAATGATGGTGCTGGAGGAGGCTCTTGAGAGTCCCATGGACTGCAAGAAGATCAAACCTCTCCATTCTTAAGGAAATCAGCCCTGAGTGCTCAGTGGAAGGACAGATCCCGAAGCTGACGCTCTAATACTTTGGCCACCTCATGAGAAGAGAAGACTCCCTGGAAAAGACCCTGATGTTGGAAAAGATGGAGGGCACAAGGAGAAGGGGACAACAGAGGATGAGATGGCTGGATAGTGTTCTCGATGCTACCAGCATGAGTTTGACCAAACTGCGGGAGGAAGTGGAAGACAGGAGTGCCTGGCGTGCTCTGGTCCATGGGGTCATGAAGAGTCGGACACGACTAAATGACTAAACAACAACAAAGGGCTTGTCAACGCTTCCACTGGCTCCATGCCTAAAAAAGCACGGGTCCGAGCAGTTTTCATCTTGACCCACACTTCCTAGGCACAGGTCCGAGTTGTTTCCCCCTTTCCCAGAGAAAACCTGCTCTTTAGCGCTAAATCAGAGCAAACGTCAATCTAGAGAAAGCCCAAATTATCATTTGTACCATTGAGTGCCAAAGAGTGGTTTTCCCTGGGGGAAACCAACAGGACAAGAGGAAGTATGGATAAGCCCTATGTATGCATTGTGTGTAACTATATATTCTTGGGCGTGGCTTTATACCCTCTCAAAAATTGAATTTTATGTAGTTTTCTGGTTATGGCTCCTCAAGGCTTCTCTGCTAGGGCAGAGCTGAAAAACAGTTTCTATAGGACCTGTAGAATTTGGCTCCTGAGCTATATGTTTCTATGGGATCTACCTCAGTGGGATGTAGCTCTCAACATACCGGTATATGCCTTTGCTATGTCCTTGTAATCAGTTCAACTGATACCAAGGCTTTTTTTCAGCTGAAGCTCACTTGCACCTCTCAGGTGGGCATCATTGCCATTCTAAGAGAACAAGGGAGAAGTTCATGGTGACCTCTGTCTGACACCTCTTTTTCTAGAAATATATCACTGACTGATGCTATAGTAAATTAAATGAATAAATGGGCGGCAATTATCGGCTCTTCACACAGCTATCTACGTAACTCACTTGTGTGTTTTTATACTTTTTAAATTAGTTTTCCAATATACCCTCCAATAATAGCCAAATTATAACAATAACGATTAATTCCCAAATTATACAATTATCAAAATGCTAATCAACTTCCAATTAATACATTTTAGTTAAAGTGGCTCCCCGCATGGTGGTTTGGGTGCATTTCTGATCTTATATCACTGTGTTCCATGATCTTAATTAATGTTAGTTACATTTCAGTTATAATAATAATCCCGTAGTCAACAGCTACATAATGAATGCTTTCCATTTGTGATGTTATAATACATAAATTTATAAAGCTTCAAGTGAGGAACTCAAACTATTATCTTGATTCTGTCCTGTGTGTGGAAACTGTTATGTCCATAGAGATTCCTTCTGTCAAGATATGGTGTTGTCTCTTTCACTTCTCAGCTGTTGTTTTCTCCCATTGTGACTTGGGGGCGGGGCTAGCTGCCCACAGGGGCATGGTGAGCGTCCCAGGGGGGCAGGGCAGCGATGTCACCCCGTCTCAGGGATGACACCCGGGGCAGACTGCACCCACCGCACCCCTCTTCCTATGCCAGTGGCTTTAGGGGCAGGGAACCTGTGGCCCTGCAGAAATCACTAGACAACAATTACCATCACCCTTAACCAGGCTAGGTGGGCCTCATGGGAGTTAAGAACCTAATAATGACTTCTGCGTGGCCAGAGGTTGCACCTGCCTCCTCCTCTACATTGTTACGGAGTGAGGGAGGGGCACTTAATGTCGGGACCTCCGTTCGGCCAAGCTGATAAGGATCATCTTCCTCTGGCCGAGCCTTCCAAATCGCCTCCCAACGAATAATTAACGACCTGAGCCTTTGATGAAGCTCCAAGGCACGTTCCCCCATTCAGCAGAGAATCAAAGCAGCAGAAGTGATGAGATTTATGGCTACATGCTATGCTTTATTACTAAGCTACGCAGACAGCAAAGAAAAATACATCCTCTCTCTGTGAAAGCAGAGAGCAACTGAAATAAAGGAACAAAGGAGACAGGAAACCACTAACGTCATATCCCGTCTCCTGTGAGACTTCCAACAGTCTGGAAGGTCTCTGGAATGTAAACAGAGTCCTGTGACTCTAAGCAGCTGCTCAGTGGCAAACAGAAACTAACACTTAGGGTCCCTTCCAGCTCTAGGATTCTTTGATCTAAGGGTCATTTAATCCAACCCCCTGCAAGGCAGGAATATGCAGCTGCCCCATACGGGGATTGAACCTGCAACCTTAGTATTATCAGCACCACGCTCTAACCAACTGAGCTATCCAGGCTGATATGACGTGGGATTGCTCTTTCGGTGGCAGCCTTGTGTTTCTTATGTGTCATTCCAGACTCTACATCAGTCTTTGCCTTCTTATAGTGGGATAAACTGACGGCATTATCGTTCACTACAGTACTGGACATTGTTCTCCCCATAGTGAATCAAGTTGAGTGGAGGGTTTTGTGTTTTGTTTTGTTTTTTGCCCAGAGTAGCCGCCACAATTAAGAAAGAAGCAGGCCTGCAGACTGAAACCAAGAGACAGTGTTTCATAGCTAGGGAGGGACAGGGTGCTATTTTATTATTTTGCACAATCCCTGTATTATCTTGCACTAGTATGTTTTTTAAAAATGAAAAAAGAAAGAAATGCTAGTGGGAGGCGTACTCTATGTGACAGTTTAAATTTGCGCCTTAGGGCATCGTGGAATACCAAAGCCAAGTGATACTAAAATCCACTGACCAGATGACCTCAGCCGTAGTCCTGGAAAAAAGAAAAACCTACTTCATTGAGAAAGTGCTTAAAGAGAGAAAATCTCCCCTTTAAAAACCCATCAAGTGCCTTATTAACATATTTTAGAAGCTTAGAGTTCTTTCCTTTTTTAACTTTTACCTGCAGCATTTTTGAAATAATATCATTTGATTTGTACGGTTTTGTTTTTCTTTAAAAAAAGGATGTATGAAATGCACCAAAAGAATAACATGATTATACGCAGCTGTATTAATGGGTGGGGTGAACACAAGTTAAGTGGATTTTGAGCTAAAGGATGTCATTGTGTGCTTTGCCAGCCAAGAGCATTAGGAGAAAGGGATAAGAAAGAGCTGATAGAAAGATCCGAGCATGACTACATGGTAAAGATAAAAGAGATGGTTATCAGAAAGTTTTAACTAGGGCTGTTGAGCTGCAATCACTTGGGAGTATTTTGTGCACATATTAAGCTGTGTTACCAAAAAAATATCATTTTAAATGGTTATGGCACGGCTTGTCAAAATATTCACCCATTCTCTGACAATATAGTACCCTGATCAAGGGAAGTAATAGTTCTCTATCCTGCCTTGGTCAGACCACACCTGGAATACTGTGTCCAGTTCTGTGTACCACCGTTTAAGAAGGATATTGACAAGCTGGAATGTGTGAAGAGGAGAAGAAGAGTTTGGATATGATATCCCACTTTATCACTACCCAAAGGAGTCTCAAAGCGGCTAACATTCTCCTTTCCCTTCCTCCCCCACAACAAACACTCTGTGAGGTGAGTGGGGCTGAGAGACTTCAAAGAAGTGTGACTAGCCCAAGGTCACCCAGCAGCTGCATGTGGAGGAGCAGAGACACGAACCAGGTTCACCAGATTACGAGTCTACTGCTCTTAACCACTACACCACACTGGCTCTCCAAGATGACCAAGGGTCTGGAAACCAAACCTTAGGAGGAATGGTTAAAGAAGCTGGGTCTGTTTAGCCTGGAAAAAAGAAGACTAAGAAGTGATGGTCATCTTCAAATGTCTAAAGGACTGTTACATAGAGGATGGAGCAAATATGTTTTCTTCTGCTGGAAGGCAGGACTCGAACCCATGGCTTCAAGTTACAAGAAAGGAGATTCCGACTAAAAGCAGAAAGAACTTTCTGGCAGCAAGAGCTGTTTGACAGTGGAACGGTTTCCCTTGGGAGGTTATGGACTCTCCTTTCTTTTCTTCCATTTTTTAAAATTAATTTTCCAAGTTTATAACAAATATAATACAACACAAAGTAACAAAACATATAAACAGAAAAACAAACATATAAAATTTCTTTCCATTAAAGATCCAAATTAATTTCCATTATTAAATGACTTCCTCGAATCCTTCTTAACTGATTTTCATCGAATCACATTTTAGCAATTTTCCAATATCCACTTTCTAATAAAATTAACCAGTTCAAATTATTAACTTCCTTTCTTTTCATCATAATCTCAATACATAGTATTATACCATTCAACATAATTTAATCCTAAACCAATTTAATACTTGCAAGTATTTCCACTTACTGTATTATATTATAATATTTAGCTAAATATTCCTTGAATTTCTTCCAGTCTTCTTGATGTTTCTCCTCTTTCTGATTGTGGATTCTTCCAGTAAGGTCGGCCAGCTCCAAGAAGTCAAACATCTTCATCTGCCATGTGGACGCTCCTTCCTTGAAGGTTTTTAAGAACAGGTTTGACGACCATCTGTCATGGACGCTTTAGTTGAGATTCCTGCATTGCAGGGGGTTGGACTAAATAACTCTCAAGGTCTCTTCCAAAACTACAACTCTATGATTCTATTATTCCTAAGCTGATCACCTTGCCAACAAAGGTCCGTATAGTAAAAGCTATGGTTTTCCCAGTAGTGATGTATGGAAGTTAGAGCTGGACCATAAAGAAGGCTGATCGCCAAAGAATTGATGCTTTTAAATTATGGTGTTGGAGGAGACTCTTGAGAGTCCCATGGACTGCAAGAAGATCAAACCTACCCATTCTTAAGGAGCCCTGAGTGCTCACTGGAAGGACAGATCGTGAAGCTGAGGCTCCAATACTTTGGCCACCTTATGAGAAGAGAAGACTCCCTGGAAAAGACCCTGATGTTGGGAAAGATGGAGGGCACAAGGAGAAGGGGACGGCAGAGGACGAGATGGTTGGACGGTGTTCTCGAAGCTACCAACATGAGTTTGACCAAACTGCGGGAGGCAGTGGAAGACAGGAGTGACTGGCGTGCTCTGGTCCATGGGGTCACGAAGAGTCGGACCCGACTAAACAACGAAAACAACAACAAGCTGATCAGGCTGACCAGCAAGGCCTTAGACCTGAAAATGTACAATAAGCCTTTCCACATAGCCCCCCCCCTTTTCTGTTTTGCAAGCTCTTGCTTTCTTCTGTGGAATTCTAATCCATTTTTGAGCAAGTCGCAGATTTGGAAAGTGTCAGCTTAAATTCTACCTGGAGAAGACGCTCGAACGACTCTTTGGAATTGCAGCGATTGTTATTACAAGCACACGCAGCCCACATTGTGTTTTGCCTTTCTCACTAGAAGGTTTTCTGATAGCTAACAAGTTACAGCTGTTGCAAAGCTTTAAATAACACTTCCAAGTGCTACTCTGAATTCTAGTGCAAATCCGTCCAGGCACCTGGATTTTCTGTGCAGTCACAATGATTTATGACAAGCAATCCAGCTATTACAGCTTGCAAGGGAAGCTGGGGTTTAGGAGAAATTGGGATTTCCACCTTACTCTAAGAACTGTCCTACTAAGCTGGGTATGTGCCATCATTGGATATGCTCCCTGTATTATACAAAACTCAAGAGATTTATAGCTGGCCTTCACTGGGCTTCTTTGGAGCAAATCTGAGAGAAATGAAAGAGCTTAGTGCCGGACCATAAGCTGCAAAAGATTGTCAGTGACTTAAAACAGCACTTCACCAATGGAAGACGTATTTTCCCCACTATATATTTTGGGAAACGGTTTTTCTGCCTGTCCGCCCATCCGTCTGGATGCCTCTTGAGATATCATCACCCAATTTGACACAACAGCTCTTGAGATGGAAGAGCCAGTTTTATTTATCTGCATTTGAAAGCTACCAGGTGGCATTTCGGACCAACATTGGTAACGTATCATTAACTGCACTGGTTTGGACACCTTCAAATATACTGTATCATCACCCAGTTTGCCATGGCGGATCCTGGGACGGAGCAGCAGATTTTGGCCTATGTTTAGAAACAGGTGGACATTATTTTGAATCACAATGGTGGACAGCATTCCAAACTGCATTCCATATATATATGTTGCTGTTGTTGTTTAGTCGTTTAGTCGTGTCCGACTCTTCGTGACCCCATGGACCAGAGCACGCCAGGCACTCCTGTCTTCCACTGCCTCCCGCAGTTTGGTCAAACTCATGCTGGTAGCTTCGAGAACACTGTCCATATATATTAGTGATGTATGGAAGTGAGAGCTGGACCATAAAGAAGGCTGATCGCCAAAGAATTGATGCTTTTGAATGATGGTGCTGGAGGAGACTCTTGAGAGTCCCATGGACTGCAAGAAGATCAAACCTATCGATTCTTAAGGAAATCAGCCCTGAGTGCTCACTGGAAAGACAGATCCTGAAGCTGAGACTCCAATACTTTGGCACCTCATGAGAAGAGAAGACTCCCTGGAAAAGACCCTGATGATGGGAAAGATGGAGGGCACAAGGAGAAGGGGACAGCAGAGGACGAGATGGTTGGACAGTGTTCCCGAAGCTACCAACATGAGTTTGACCAAACTGCAGGAGGCAGTGGAAGACAGGAGGGCCTGGCGGACGAAGAGTCAGACACAACTAAACAACTAACAACAACATAATTTACCTTAGGTAACATAATTTAAAGCTACTACTGAAGTTAACAAAATGCTGTGACAGAGTTTAAGCTGCTGTAATTATTTTTCAATATGTTTTGAAGACTTCCCATTTGGACACAAATACCTAATACCTGCTTTGGTTTTTTCTTTATTTTTTCAGACAAACTGTCTAGTTCCGCCTATTCAATCAATATTTGAACCCATTCCTGCTTAGATGGAAGTTTATCAGATTTCTAATTTGCAGCAATTAGGACTCTTGCTGCCACTGTAGTGTATAAAAATACATCCTTTATTTTTTAAGGAAAGTTCAAGTCCATAATTCCCACAAGATAAGCTTCTGGTTTTTTATTGAAAAAGATTTTTAACAGTTTTTGCAATTCTAAATGGATGCCCTCCCAAAACACCTCAATTTTCTTGCATTGCCACCACATATGGTAAAAAGTGCCTGATTTTTCTCCACAGCTCCAGCAATCACCTAGGATACCTTTATACATCTTAGAAAGTTTCCAAGGTGCCAAACTGTATTCCAAATGGCACTAATTTGGACAGAAGGTATCATCACCTAGGGATGCCATATTTCAAAAAGTGAAAAGTTGTTGAGCTCCCCCCCCAAAAAAAAATAATCTCAAAAAACCCCAACAAGTTTTAAAGCTATTTTTAAGGGGAATCACCAAAAACGACACTGTCAACATGGGTTGTCGTACGTCCAGATTTTCCCAGACATTAAAGCGACTTCCACCAGGACACTGTTTCCGATGGCTGATTGCTAGCTATATCCGGGAAATTATGGACCCAATTTGGCATGATGGTCCCTGTGATTGAGGAGAGGGTTTTGGTGAAAGTTTGAAGACTGTTCAGTGTCATTTTGTAAGGTGGTGGTGGAAGCCATTCCAAATTTTACTTGGACACCTCTGAAGATATCATTACCATTCGGCATGATGGTTTCTGAGATGGAGGAGATGAATGAAATGTTGAAGGAGGCAAAGCAGCCCTTCCTCCTTCCTCACTTACAACCCTCACTACTTTGTCCTAAGACCAATGCCCATTTTGTCCTGCCATTCACCATAGTGAATCTCTTCCTGCCAGAAAAACAGCAACCAATGAGATTTTCTTCTGCATTAGTTTCTTGATCCCACTGAGGGTTGATTTGTGATCCTGATTTGCAAGGCAAGCACAAACCATGGTATGCCAGTTTAGCACAGGAAAAGCCATCAAAAAGAGAAGCGGGCAAATATTTCTGTACTTAGTACAATTATATTTTTAAAAAAAAACAACAACAGGAAGGGAGAAAAATTATGGTAAAGAAATTATTGTGCAAAAGAAGACAAGAGTTGAGGGGGAGATTAACTGAATTAGGAGAGACAAGCACCATCAGATATCCCATCACAGCCCTATATAGTCAAAGCAAACTGGCCCGTTTTTCATATTGGCAAGTGCAATTTGCTTTTATAATGGCACCAGGACAGAAGAATGTATTGCAGCATAATTGCTGCCTGCCCACTCAGCTCATTTAAGACGTTTGCCAATTGCAGTCAGCCAATTAACTACACCTCCACGAGTTCCAAAATAACAGATCAGTTTTATTTTTATTTTTTATTTAAAGAGAGAACAAAATGGGTAATGTTGGTGAATGGATTTCCCCAGTTCTGCTCCATTTTCCTTTCCGTGGGTTGGCCCTGCCTTGCAAACAGCTCTTCTATCATACTGAGAGAAAATGTAGAAATTCTCAAATTATGTTTAGGAATTGAGACATGGGCAGTTCTGCCCATAATTAACTTCTCTCTCTCTCTCTCTCTCTCTCTCTCTCTCTCTCTCTCTCTCTCTCTGTGTGTGTGTGTGTGTGTGTGTGTGTGTGTGCAGATATATTCCCTCAAATGCAGATATATTCCCTCAACTCACAGATGGAAAAAGCAGGGAAATTTTGAACTGCAAAAGTGACAGAGAAGGAAAGAGGCTATTTTGACACCTTCCATTTAAAGCACTAATATACCACTTTAAACTGTCCACATAGCAGACAGATCTAGTGGAGGCTGTTGGAACCTAGACCTCTGGGTGAGGTTCCTAGGAGGTCACACAGGCAGCACCTAGGTGATGGGGGCAGCACCAAGGAAGTTTCAGGCCCAGGGTCACTTCTCTGCTAAATGCAGAAGGCTGTGTTAGGAACCACATACGCCATCAGATCAGAAGGACCAGAAACTATGACCGATCTATTTTAAATCAGCAATAAGCAAAAATCAAAGTCGGCAGCACTTAAACAGCCCACCTTGGCACAGTGGGAGAGAAGTACACAAATGAGCATGGTCTTCCTGTACTCTAGCCTCTACACCAAGTCGAAGATCAACTCCTAATAGACCAGGCTACTTCTCAAAGCAAATTATTTATTTATTTATTTATTTATTTATTTATTTATTTATTTATTATTATTATTAGTAGTAGTAGTAGTAGTAGTAGTATTAAAATTATTAAAATTATTAAAATTATTAAAATTATTAAAATTATTAAAATTATTAAAATTATTAAAATTATTAAAATTATTAAAATTATTAAAATCATTAAAATTATTAAAATTATTAAAATTATTAAAATTATACCCTGCCCTCCCTGGCCAGGGCCGGGCTCAGGGTGGCTAACACCAAATATAAATTACAATAAAACGTAATAGAAAAAAGTTTTGAAGGGGTATTGTGTTCTTTGGACATGCGCAGGGTGAGGAGGATTGACTCAGAATGCTGTGATGTTTGTGCAGTGGAGAACGCCTGGCTTTCCACACATGCCCTGGGGACCATGGATAATATTGAGGGAAAAGGCAAATTGTGCTTCTGTTTTACAGGAAGTTTTTATCAGAGTTTTCCCCATTTATTCGTACATCTGCTGTGGTTGAAAAACCAAATGAGGCACACCAAATTTCAGTTTTCTCTTTGTCGCTGAAGCGCCCTAACAATTTTGATGCCCAAAGGTGATGGATATTATGGAGCTGGCTGATCTCACTGGAAGAATCCGTGACCAGAAAGAAGAGGGATATCAAGAAGACTGGAAGAAATTTAAAGATTATTTGAATAAATATTGTAATATTAAAGATTAGTAGTTACTTGAAGGTACTAGATAGGCCTAGGACTAAATTAGGACTAAATAAATAAATGTGACAGAGAACGTTAAGAAAAGTTAAGAAATTTGATTATAATTGGAATATTGTTTTTTGAATAATGATATTGGAAAACTGCTATATTCAGTTACAAGGAAATTCAGATGGAAGAGATTAGAGGAAGTCAAGTAATATGCTTATGAAGTTGGAAGTTTAATTAATTAATTAACTTTTATTGTCTATGTGTTGGTGGTTATCATTTGCTATATCTGTTTTATTTTTTTCATTTTCTTTTATTTTTGTTTCATTGATTGTATAGTATGTGTTGTATTTGTATGAAATTTAAGAAATATTATGGGGGGGGGATGACAATTTTGATGCCCAGTCTATGAGTGATTGACACTGTCTTTTGATACACAGAATAATAATTAATACTTTGTAATTCCAGAAAATCTGTAATGTTAATTTTCAGTGTAAATTTATAAACTAGAGATATGAGTAGTAGTTTGATGAGACTGCGGGCTCTGGAATGTTTTAAAAAGCCAGTTTCTGCTCTTGAATAATTCCCAAACTGCAACTAAGGTACATTAAAGGTTCTGGATATTCAAGGGAAACCTTCTGCGGACAACCATGCCATCCAATTCTTCCTTGATAGCAACACTCAGCGAAAGTGGCAGCATGCAAAAACATGACTAAAGGAAATGTTTGCTCAGACATGCTGGGGATTGCTAATGGCAGCTGGGGTTGGCCAAGGAGAACAAAGCAAGCATAAGGAAGAAATTGCATTTCTGTGTACAGTAACCTCTGACCGGTGAGATAAATCATCACCAGTCAGAAGCTATTCTGAGCTGGCAGAAGCAAGGTTGAGTTCCAGGTAGAGACTGAGATGATGATGAGATGGTGGTGTGTGTCTCAAGCAAAACCTTCAAGAAAACAATCCTTTTGATTTGAGCCAAATCAAAGGGATTGTGTGTACATTGCGATTTTGTGGCATTAACCTGGGGTAGATGTTGACTGCATGTCACAGTAAAGGATGTTGCTTATTTATCCTTTCGTAGGATCGGGGAAAGCCTTGCAACCTACAATTTGACCCGGGGGCAACAACACAAGAAGAGAAGGAAAGCAAAGGCAAATGCTGTTGCTTTATTTGCTGAAACCTAATCTACGGGCTGATGTTACAGTAGGGCTTAGGAACTACCTGCTGGCAGCGCAGTTTGAAAGCACGTTAAAGTGCAAGTAGATAAATAGGTACCACTCTGGTAAACGGGAAGGTAAACGGCGTTACTGTGCACTGCTCTGGTTCGCCAGAAGCGGCTTAGTCATGCTGGCCACATGACCTGGAAGCTGTACGCCGGCTCCCTTGGCCAGTAAAGTGAGATGAGCGCCACAACCCCAGAGTCATCTGCGACTGGACCTAACGGTCCTTTACCTGTCCACTGTAAAAAGGGAGATGCTGTAATGTAAAGACAATGCCATTTAATTAATTGTGTGAGTTAAGTAACTTAACAACTTCAGCTATGCAATTTCTCAGACAGTGAGTTGAATAATGTTTTGTTTTGCTTTTTGGGTGGAAGACAATAACCAAATAAAATACAAGGAGGAACAGAAAATAATGTCCTAACATTCCTACTACTGACAGCATCCAATCTTTTCTCAATCACACCTTCTTCCCTCCCACGCACCCCACCATTCTAGAACTAGAAAAAAAAAAAAATGAAATTGAAATTCCACACCCTGCACCCCAGACTGTATTACATCAAAAGACAATCACACTGCAGGTAGGTAAGTGTGTGGAAACCTGTTCAGCTTACAATTTTGTGCTGTGAGAAAACTAGGCATTTTTGAAAATGTTAACTGGAGGGGGATTGCTCCTGCACAACTATAATGGAACCCCTGGTGATCAAAGTTAACATCTCGGCAGCACTGACTGAATTCTCGTGCCATAAAACCGCATGACTGACAATGTTTGGTGCGTGCTTCAGAATATTTCCTTCTCCTCGGTGCCGTTGTTTAGGTTAAGTATACTTTCCCCAGTGTTCTTATTTGTCTCCCCTCTCGATGCTTCGAAGGCTATCTTTGCGTCCGCTGGTAACCGTTCCAAAGTTGCATCGCAGATTAATATTGTCCCTTGGGTCTTTCCTTTTTTGCCTAAATGGGATTGGGAGGGAGTAGGAGGAAAGGAGATGCTATTTGACCAAATTGCAAGATGAAATAAGCTTCAATTTCCACAGCAATGGCTCTCTCTCTCTCCCTCGTTCTCCAGCTTTATCCAATCTCCTGTCAGAAGTAATGAACACAACATGTCCGCAGCCTCGTTCCACAGCGTGTGGGTATACAAGCATTCTCCTCTGGCCTTTTTTGCAGCCTGCCCCAGCCCTGGATAACCTGCAGCAAGCCTCTCAAATCATCAGAGCTATTTTCCACTCAAGCCCTCTGATGGAGTTAAACTTGCTCGGAAGTGGGAGGGCTTGGAACACAGCTGCAGCCGACTGGGGCAAAAGAGAGAGAGAGCAAGAGAGTCAGAAACCACACGGGGTTCCTTCTCACTCTGCCAATTAAGATATTAGCACGGATAGGGAGGACATATCTGCTCTCACTTAGCCTCCCTGCTATCTTTTATGGTTACTCCTCAGTTAAGGTTAAGGTTCAATCAGGGAGGGGTCAGCGCAGGCTCTGCTAGCGGGAAGCCCCAGCCCAGGCACCTCCAGTTAAAAGCTCTCAGGTGGCATGACTGGGAATGTTCAGGCCTCCACCTGAGACCCAGGAATGAAAGAAGGCAAGGGAGAGGCATGCGTTTGCTCAGTCCTTGGCACCTCCAACTTTTAGGGAGTGGATTTTTTAAAAAAGAAAAAAAAAGAAATTTATATACTGCTCCATATAGGAGGGACGCAGGTGGCACTGTGGGAAAAACCTCAGTGCCTAGGACTTGCCAATCGTCAGGTCGGCGGTTCGAATCCCCACGGCGGGGTGCGCTCCCGTCGTTTGGTCCCAGCGCCTGCCAACCTAGCAGTTCGAAAGCACCAGCGGGAAGGTAAACAGCGTTCCGTGTGCTGCGCTGGCTCGCCAGATGCAGCTTGACACGCTGGCCACGTGACCCGGAAGTGTCTGCGGACAGCGCTGGCCCCCGGCCTCTTAAGTGAGATGGGCGCTGCAACCCTAGAGTCGGACATGACTGGCCCGTAAGGGCAGGGGTACCTTTACCTTTACCTTTTACCATATTTCAAGGGAATCTCTGATAATAAATAAATAACAAAAAGTTCACATTTTTTTAATAAAAAAAACAAAAAAAAACCCTGCATTTCCAAAGCAGCACAAAGCAATTTCAGTCGTATCTTGGAAGTTGAACGGAATCTGTTCCAAAAGTCCGTTCGACTTCCAAAACTGTCAGAAACCAAAGCGTGGCTTCTGATTGGCTACAGGAAGCTCCTGCAGCCAATCAGAGGCCGCGGAAGCCCCGCTGGATGTTCGGCTTCCAAAAGTAGTTCGGGACTTCCGGGTTGGCGCGATCGGGAAATGGCGGATTCCCTCCGAGCTCCGGAGGGAATCGGCTCAGCGGTGGATGGGTCTTTGCCGTGCCGGCAACACGGGGACCCTTAAAAACCGCAGGCGCGGAAGCCTGCGGACTGAAGACTCGGCGGGTGCCTTAAGCGCCCCCCCTGATTCGCAATGAGCCTTTTTAAAGGCTACGGAGGGGATACAGGGGACGGCGTGGCACTGAGAGTCGACCGCTACCGCCGCTGAGCGAAGCCGCGAGCCATAACTGGAGAGCGCTGACTTCCTTCCTTGAAATTCGGACTGAAAAAAGAACCCGTGAGTAATTTGGAACTGAACTTTAAAACTTTTACCTTTTGAATTTGAGACGACCGGGGGGTGTGCTAAAAGGAAGTCCCCACACCCCCCCTTGCAGACGATCCAGAGCAACGAAATAAGAACTAAGCTGGAGTGCCTACCCTGTAAAGGGTGAGTTTTAAAAAGACAGTAACTTCCAAGATTTAGAAAGGTAAATTTGAGCAGGAGAGTGGAGTGTTGGAAGAGTCTTTGTTTTGTGGTAAACAACCCTCCCTCCCGGGCCCGGGAGCGACCTGCTTTGGAGCCTGTATAGAGGAGCAGAATTTGACAGCTGTCAAAAGCTGTCAAATGGACTATTAATAGTGAAAAAAATTGCTGTTTAAGACCTCTCCGGATTAAAAGGAGTTACAATTGAAATAAAATTTTGGGAAACAAAGAAACAATAATAGGACAGAGGATTGTTGGAGAAAAGGTTACTCAGTAACCAGATTCCCTCTAGGGGGAATTCTGTGGAATTACAATGGCTGTGGGTGGAAAGATACTGAGAGAAATCGAAAGGATGTTCTCACTGGTGGGAACCCTACAGGAGCAGACTACAGCTATGAGTAATCAATTGGCGACCTTGGATTTGGAAACAAGTAGTTCTGCTGAAAGTAATGAGGGCCTGAGTGAGAAAGAACCCACAGCTGAATTTGAAACAATAAACAAAGAAGAGGAGAAGACAAAACAAGAAAGAGAACAAGTTATCTGGGAAAGTACTAACCAGAAGCCGACATCTGGAGAACACAAGCAAGGAGACTATTGGATTAAATCCACTCTAAGCCTACGAAAGATACAGAAGATGAAAGTGGAGGCCCTGGGACTTTATGGAATTCAGGAGCTCGAAATAAAGAAGTACAATTGGGCCCTCCACATAGACTTTGATTTTGACTATCAGCAAGACTTAGGCCTTGTGGAAATTCCTCAGCAGTTGCCTTTAAATATGGGAAGAGACTATGGACTGATTGGATTGATTGTTAAGGAAATCTTTCGAGACTCGATGATAGACAAAAAGGACTACCAACAAAACCGGCGGAGAGGGACTAAAAGAGAATTGAGAGCCTCGGATATCCGGAATCCAGGCTAAAAACTGTTATTTTGGACATGTCTCGGGAAAGGACGCAAAGCGGGGAGGGGAGGGAGGGAAGTATCAAATTTAAACAACACTCAAGACCAGGGGGTTTAGTAATAAGAAAATTATGTAAGAAAAAATGAGAAATCGAGGGAAGAGAATTGGGGTCCAACTTAGGGAAAATTTATTTTTGTTTTTTATAAAAGGACTAATATTAAGATGGAAGAAATGCCAACTTGCTGACATAAGTTTGGGAATAGGGATGCAGGGGAGGGGGTGGGGGGAAGTCAAGGACTAGGGTTAGAAAATAAGATTTTCGGGAACTATTCATGTTCGTTGTTTTTTATGTTTGTTTTGGTGTGTTGTTTGTGTTTATATAAAATGTGAAAACCCAATAAAAATATTTTAAAAAAAAAAACAAAAGTAGTTCGCAAACTGGAACAGTCACTTTCAGGTTTGCGGCGTTCAGGGGCCAAAACGTTCAAGAACTAAGCTGTTTGAAAACCAAGGTATGACTGTAGATAAAATATCCTCTTAAAACTTCAAAGGACCTATCCAAGTCATTCTGACACAACCCCCTACACCAGGGGTCTGCAACCCGCAGCTCCGGAGCCGCATGTGGCTCTTTTACACCTTTGCCGCGGCTCCGGGGCGGATACTAGCGAGGGGAGGAGGCGCATTGTGCGCCCCGACACTCCCCACTGTGGCGGGCGCTGTACTGGCTGTGACGTCGCATGGGGGCGGTGCGTGCGTTAGTCACGCACCGTCCCGACGTCACCTTCCTGCCCGCCCGCCCGCTACATTGTAAGGGGCATGTACGCTGGTCACTGCATTGAAAGGGGGCATGTACGCTGGTCACTGTTTTGAAGGGGAGTGAAGAACACACACACAAAACAAGTGGCTCTTTTTGTCTTAAAGGTTGCAGACCCCTGCCCTACACTAACATCAGGCAAAATATGAAAGAACAACACACCCACCAATAACTCCTATCTTTACCCCCAAACATACTTTTCTCCGCTAATTTGTTTGTTCGGTAACACAATAAAATCTTCAATAATTTTTTTTTTAAAAAAAGCTTCATACATTTGAAGCACCTTCAAGGCACAGTTAAAGCACATGGCTTCCCACAAAGAATCCTGGGACAGCGTAGTTTGTTAAAGGTGCTGGGAATTGTAGTTCGGAAGAAACTACGGTTTCCAGGATTCTCTTGGGAAAGCCATGTGCTTTAAAGGTATGGTGTTGAAATGACCTTAAACAAGCAACTCACCCCGGGAGCTTCTGGCTAGACATGCCTGCTGCAGCTAATGATCCTTTTATTTTAGTCCTGCTCCAATCAAAAGGTCATAGCAAAGAGCCAATCATTTATCGGATTAGCATTTAGTGGGTGACATGTATGGCGTGGCGTTGCCTTATGCGCGCAGATGTCACGTCAGGTCTCTCTGTGCGGACATTTGATGTGATGCGCTAGAATCCCATCTTATACCATGTGCTGTACTGGAGACCCATCTTAAAAATGTATTTAATGAGCTACTTTATTCATTACTGCTGCTTTCAGAATATCGGGCAGCCGTGTGCCACTGTCCGGCACCTCACAAAGAAGCATGCCGCTAACTGGGCCGCACATCTCTTTGTCCCACAGTGACCACCTTGCAAGGTGGGCTAATGTGCCTTCCTTATCAGGAATGGCCTGTGACATGTCTGATAGTTAACTCGCCGCTGGCAACAGAAACACTTGCAGCAGCTTCCACAGTGCCCAGGATACACACGCTTCTAACCTCCAGACAGCTGTCTACAGGTCTGAGCTCTATGGAGCAATGGCAACAACAGGTGGAGGGCCCTCCCCTCCGCCAACTTATATACCGCATTTTTTTGCTCTATAAGACTCACTTTTTACCTCCTAAAAAGTAAGGGGAAATGTGTGTGCGTCTTATGGGGTGAATGCAGGCTGCGCAGCTATCCCAGAAGCCAGAACAGCAAGAGGGATTGCTGCTTTCATTGTGCAGCAATCCCTCTTGCTGTTCCGGCTTCTGAGATTCAGAATATTTTTTTCTTGTTTTCCTCCTCCAAAAGCTAGGTGCGTCTGGTGGTCTGGTGCATCTTATAGAGCAAAAAATATGGTACTCTCCTGTGGCGGGTTGCAGGCCCGTAACCTGAGGCTTCTCCTGCATGTAAGTCATCACTGCTCTTCCCTTTTCATGCCCCTCCTGATTCTAGGAGACAGTGAGTTGGGAGAAGGTGGAGAATCTACTGTTCCATCCCTTGCCTGAACCGACTCTACTGCTTCCGCCTGTCATGAACAGGCAGGACAACAGGGTGGAGGAAGAGGAGGGAGAACTAGGTACAGTGGTACCTCAGGTTACATACACTTCAGGTTACATACACTTCAGGTTTCAGACTCTGCTAACCCAGAAGTAGTACCTCGGGTTAAGAATTTTGCTTCAGGATGAGAACAAGAAATTGTGCTCCGGTGGCACAGTGGCAGCGGGAGGCCCCATTAGCTAAAGTGGTGCTTCAGGTTAAGAACAGTTTCATGGTTAAGAACGAACCTCCGGAACGAATTAAGTACTTAACCCGAGTGTCAGGGAACTGACATCGGAGCTAGAGTCGGAGGGAAGGCTCTCAAATGATGCTGGAGAAGGGCCCAGCAGGGAGAGAGGCAGCTCTGCAGATGGGGAAGCAAATCAGCGCAACACCAGGGATATAGAGGGGCTGATGGGGGAATCGGCAAGAGGGCTCCAGGACTCTTCACCGGACACCAGCGGGGAGAGCACAGGTCCTCCGCTACCCACACCCACCCTGCGCAGAAGACTTCTGCGCAGAGAGAGTAGGAGGAGACTGGGTGTCAAACAACTTTTATGTTGGAAAAGATTTAAGAAACGCCCACTGACGGATTCTGCTAGCGACTGAGGCAGCCACGAAGTGAAGGGCTGCCCAGACTGAAAGGTTTAGCAAGGCAACAAAGCCTGGAGAGGCGGCAACTTACGCACGAGCAACCCATACACATGACACCGAGGTACCACTGTAAAGGTAAAAGGTAAAGGACCCCTGGACAGTTAAGTCCAGTCAAAGGCGACTATGGGGTTGCGGCGCTCATCTCGCTTTCAGGTCGAGGGAGCCAGCGTTTGTCCGCAGAGAGCTTTCTGGGTCATGTGGCCAGCAGGACTAAACTGCTTCTGACACAACAGAACACTGTGACGGAAACCAGAGCGCATGGAAATGCTGTTTACCTTCCCGTCGCAGCGGTGCCTATTTATCTACTTGCACTGGCGTGCTTTTGAACTGCTAGGTTGGCAGGAGCTGGGACCGAGCAACGGGAGCTCACCCTGTCGCGGGGATTCGAACCACCGACTTTCTGATTAGCAAGCCCAAGAGGTTCAGGCAGCGGCGTAGCGTGAGTTGTCAGCACCCGGGGCAACGCAAGTAATTTGCGCCCCCTAACCCGGGGCAAGGCAAGTAATTTGCGCCCCTCCAACCCCTAACCTGCGAGTTTCCGCTGGCGCTGCCGCGCAAACAACGCTGCTTGCCCGGAGGAGGATGGAGGCAGAAGCAGCCGCCGCCTGTGCCTGGGCCGAGGGGATGGCGGCGGCGGCAGGGTGCAGAGGCTGCCCGTGCCCGGCCAGGCGTCGGTGGCGACGTCGGCGCTGCTGCAGCGGCTGTTCCTCCTGCGAGCAGTGAGCGGAGCGCAGCCACAGCGACGGCGGGGGGCGCGCGCGCTAGGGCGCAAGGCTGGCGGTGGCGGCGGGGAGCCCGGCGGAGGAAGGAACTTGTCCCTTCCCTCTGGACTCGCGCCCCCCCCAGATGTTGCGCCCGGTGTGGTCGGCACCCCTGGCACCCCCCCACGCTACGCCACTGGGTTCAGGGGATGCATAAGGAAGTACTCACAGGGAGACGGAGCATGGCAAGGAAATGGAGGTCAATGCACAGGAACCAGAGCAGTGGGACCCATCACCAGAGCCAGAGGGGACCCTGTCCCCATGAAGAAGGCAGGCTCTGGGGTGTAAGAAGCAGCAGGAGGGACGCTCTAGGAGGCTGAAACTGGTCAGGGCTCACAGCCCAGCTCACTAGCTGGCCAGTCAGATGCGTGGAACATAGGAATAAAATTATTATTAGTGGTAAGGAACAGGACAGCCAGATTTTCATCAGAGAAATGTTGGAGGGTATGTGATTGCCTTTTAGCTTGTGTGTGTGTGTGTGTGTGTGTGTGTGTGTGTGTTTGCATTGTTTTCTTTTTGTAGAAAACCAAAGGACTGGGAATATGGCTGAAGGGTGATATAAAAAGACTTACAATAAAAACCTTCATTGTTGTTTAGCTCATACATTTATTCTGGCTACTGTCCCCACTTACATCTCTTCTGAAAACGTAACAGGCATTGGATACAACTCTGGGTGCCAAAAATCAACACTCGCAATGGGCGTTGTCACCTGAGTATGGGAGGAGGGATCCTGGGGTAGAATCTGCACAAACGTTGTGAAACTGCTTTAAAAAAAAAAGTTTTGAAAAATGCATTGAATTTGCTATAGCTCACCATCGCCTTCTAGTGTCAGAATTGTACATTGCACTTTAATAACACATTCAAAACCTTTTACTTGCAGCTGTATAGCTGAGTCCCGGGTTTGAAGAACGAGGCCTCCGGGAGCCTCAGCTGTCATTTCATACGCACAAACTCGTTTTCCCCAGGATACAGAAAACGCTGAGGTATATCAGCAAAGAGCATGGCCAAATGCTGAAATAGATTTGCTAGGGTGAAGTTGATATCTCTACCTAGCAAGCTGTCAATTACAAGTTTCCATGTGGGAGAATAGAGAACAGATTTCATTGACCTCGGAGCAGCGCTGCTAAACAGGCGGAATCCTTTGTGGCATTTTGCTACCCGGGTGGTCTCTCGGCATTCTCCATAGAAGCTACTTTCGACAGGCAGGCAAGAGGGAAGCCTTTTTCTTGCTTTGCATGGCTGACACACTTCCATGAAAAACCTCTGTCTTCTCCATGTAATCTCATTGATAATGACTTTTCAGGCCGTATCTAGAGCATGCTCTTATTCCTAGAGCAACGGTTAGGCCCCTCTGGTCAGCAAGCGGTATTATCAGGGGTTTGCATGCTTGAGAAATTCAATTCCTGTTGCTTCTGATGTGAACTGACCACATCCACAGCTCCCGGGGTAATGTGCAGACCGGAACGCAATTAATATTTGGGTTTAGCACTTCTCCAGATTTTGCAATATAGCGCTCAGCTGAAAACGGTACTGAAACGTTTTGCTTTTTTCCCCAAGAGGATAAAATTTGTAACAAAATTGCGAGGCATTTTAGAGTCTGCTGCAGTCTATTAAATGGTGGGTGGGTTGCTTTTGACTGAAATAAAATACAAATAAGCCAAAATGTAATTTCCTTGATAGTTCTATTGCTTTATATCCATGTGTTGCAATTAGAAAGCTAGTTAGAAAAAGCTAGTTAGTTAAATTAACTAAAGGAGAAGAAAAAACCCAAGTAAATGTTTAAATGCTGAAATCACATAACAACAACAACTAGGTAGACTGGGCCCACCTTTCAAAACACATAGGTAAACCAGGAACAGGGGATTTCCATCCCTTCCTCAAAATTTAATAACTAAGTTATTAAGAGTCTCCTTCGGGGATTAGCTGGAAATTCTTCCAAACTGAAGGGTGGAATTTCCAGATAGATTTTTCGCCCTTAGAAACAAAGCATTCTTCAGTTCAGATCCAGTTCATAGAAAAAGCCCAAAAGTGATATTTTCCCCAGACCAATGCATAGGAATATAAGAGCTCTGCCGGATCAGACCAAAGGCTGATCTATTCCAGCAAACAGCTTATCAGAGCGGCCAGTCAGATGCTTCTAAGAAGTCCACACAGATAAGGCTGTCACCTGTTCACCTGTCAGGAACTGTTCTTCAGATACCTACAGCCTCTAACAATTGAACATTCTGTTAAGCTATCATAGCCAACAGCTGATTATAAACATACAAATTTGTCTGAACCCCTTTAAAAAAAATCATCTAAGCCAGTTGCTATCACTGTCACGTCTTATGGACAGAGGTGTAGCGATCTGGGGTCGAAAACCTGTTATTATTCCTGCAGCAGCGTCCCAGCAGTGTCCCTTCTCCAGCATCCTAGAGATTCACAATCACATGGAAATCGAGCTTTTTAACCACTGAGAAGTCTTCATACCCTCGGTGCTGATTAGGGGCAAACAGAGGAAAAAGGCGGCGAGCCAGCTATGGAAGATGGGCTCCTACGGTCACTCTGAAGAAGACACATGGGCAGAACACAGAGCAGTTGTTCTCTATGCTTTGAAGCAAAGCACTGGGTTTTTGCAGGGCAATGCCGTGGAACAGTGAGGAAAGCTACTGGGCCCAGAGGGGTTAACTGGTGCACAATGCAATCAAAATACAGGTCAAGCAAAAATGGTGAGCTCAACATCTCAGTAGCAACATCCTGATATTTTCCAAATTAAAAGATGTGCACACAGAAAACACCAGTTCAAGGTTTGTTGTTGTTGTTTAGTCGTGTCCAACTCTTCGTGACCCCATGGACCAGAGCACGCCAGGCACTCCTGTCTTCCACTGCCTCCCGCAGTTTAGTCAAACTCATGCTGGTAGCTTTAAGAACACTATCCAGCCATCTCATCCTCTGTCGTCCCCTTCCAACATCAGGGTCTTTTCCAGGGAGTCTTCTCTTCTCATGAGGTGGCCAAAGTATTGGAGTCTCAGCTTCAGGATCTGTCCTTCCAGTGAGCACTCAGGGCTGATTTCCTTCAGAATGGAGAGGTTTGATCTTATTGCAGTCCGTGGGACTCTCAAGAGTCTCTTCCAGCACCATAATTCAAAAGCATCAATTCTTCGCTGATCAGCCTTCTTTATGGTCCAGCTCTCACTTCCATACATCACTACTGGGAAAACCATAGCTTTAACTATACGGACCTTTGTTGGCAAGGTGATGTCTCTGCTTCTTAAGATGCTGTCAGTTCAAGCTAGCAATGTTCTAAGTTGCTCCCCAAGTCAGAGTGGGACAACTTGGTACACAGGAGGGATTTTAAAGCCAGCTAAAGAGCAGATTCGAAGGCAGCTTGAAATTTTTGGACGATGATGGCCGGACAGCACAAGGCCTATTTTGCCATACCCCACAGTGAGACAGATAATGTTTCTGGTGGAAGATGAACTGCAGTGGAACAGGAACAGTACTGTGTGTAGTGAATGCAGGGCAGAATGCAAAACAATACATTCTTCCATCCCTGCTCCTGATACTCAGTTCCTATGGGACACCAAGGAGTCCCAACCGGCTTTGCTAGGGTCCTGCATGGAAGGTGAAAGAATTGGGTATAGATTATTTTAAAATCACCACAAACCCTTCAGGCAAACTGGGGAAGAGGGAGCTGTTTGCAAACAATTTAACCAGCATGTTTCTTCCCCCCTGTAGTTTTGTGTTTTGAGGCGGGGGGGGGGGGATCGTGTTGTTCTTTTGCGCGCGCGCACACACGCACACACACACACACACCCTTCCAGTCTTTTAATATCAACATTTATTTCCAGACAAAGCCATTGCCTTAGGAAAGCTCATCTGCTCAGGACACTGCTCTGTTGGAGATGCCATAATCATCTGCAGAGGCCACCAGCTGGGATGTCATATTCAGAAGA
Source organism: Podarcis bocagei (assembly GCF_964188305.1). Taxonomy (NCBI): domain Eukaryota; kingdom Metazoa; phylum Chordata; class Lepidosauria; order Squamata; family Lacertidae; genus Podarcis; species Podarcis bocagei. The sequence goes on from NC_138139.1 coordinate 13,451,207, forward strand.
TTAGAATGGAAGGTATGGGCAGCAACATCAGGGGTAGGACAAGCTCTTGAGGCTCAGCAAAATCTGCTGTTGCTTCCTTCATTAATAAGGAGTAAGAATAAAGAGATTCCTGTTATCCTGGCAAGCGTCAGCAAATCCTTTCCTAAAAAAAATATCGAGGGGTGGGTGGGGAACTGTGGAGATGAGCCGGCACCGCTTTAATGACCTTGTTTCGCTGGCAATAATATTAGTCAGATTATTAGTTTTTGGAAATAGATTTAGTTCATCAGAAGTTCTCCTTGAGGTCAGATTGGAAGGAAATGTTGGCAGAGATATGCTTTTTTTTCAGTCTACTGCCTCGGAGTCTTTTTTGCAGTATCTGGCATTGTCTTTCAGAGCTCTCGTTTTCTGAGCACCGATACCCACTTGAGCTATATCTGATATAATGACCCTCAGTTGCAATGTAAGAAGCCCCTCTGAATTATTACATCTAATGAATACTATATGGCATTGCAGTCCTGAAGGAAGTCCCACAGTGTTGTTATGACAAGAAAGCTGCCACATTGATCTCAAAGTTTTGGCTCCTCCAAATGTCCTATTTATTGAGCTCCCACTCCATGTTTCACAACAAAACTTGCCTGGGCCTCAGTGCTTTTAATAATAATAAAAAAATTATCTCCTGGCACTCAGTGGTGGCTGGTGCCCATTGGCACAGGAAGGGTGAAAGCAAGGAGGCCAGCAGAGCCAATGCTAGGCAAAAGCACCTGAAATATACTTGAGAGTGGATTTCATGCTCTTTATTCAGCTCATAGTGATAAGGAGGAATGGAACTTCCCCCAGAATGTCTGCTTTATATACATTATTTACACAATGGACCCCATGTGATTGGCTAGTTATGGGATTCACCTGTAGGCCAATCAGGTTGCGGATTCACTTCCACCTGGAGCTTGATTGGGTGGCTCCTGTGGACCAATCAGACTGCTGCATTCTGGACCCTATTGTTCTAGGACCAATCAGATTGCTGCATTCTGAATCCTATTGTTCTAGAACCAATTAGACTGCTGCCTTTTGGATCCTATTCAACTCAGTATATAACAGCACCCCTGGTTGCTTGGAAGACAGCAGGCAGGTAGGAAGTGGCTGATGGCACACTAAGCTGGCAGGGCAGTGCCCCGCTTGTTCTAATGTTGCAACCTCCACAGTTTCCAATTAATCCATGCCAGCTGTCAGGAGCTAGAGTCAAGCAGAGGTCAGCAATAAAACAATAAAGCCAACACCCACCTGCCTGCCTTCTGTCTTACATCCATATCCCTGGCTGTCAACACCCCCTCCCCTTAGCTCCAGTGACACCTTGATAGAACACAGCAGGGAGGAGGATGGAAGCAAAGCTAGAATTAGTTGCCACTGCCTGTCACTGCCTCTGACTCCATCTGTATTGCTCTCTCCGCCTTCTGCCCTACAAGTCTCAATGGGCACAGTGGATTAGCACTGTGACCACAAACTCCTGAACTCAGCCGCATCTAGTTCCTTCATCTTAGAGACTCACCTGGGTGAACACAGACTATGGCTCTGGTTGGTGGACATCAGGTTTCTAGTAAATAAATGAAAAAAGGAGATGCAAGCCCACCCCTGTTTTAGGTTATGTGGCCTTTGGGCTTGGGTGGCCTCAAAGCCCAGACAAATGATACGTTGGCTGTATCATCTTTAGACAGCACTTATAATTACCAGTAGGTTATATTGTGCAAAAGTCTTTGGCAAAGTCAGGCACAGAGAACCCCTATGTATCAATTAAGCTGCTTAACCACAAAGCTGGCATCCATGCCAGTAAAAACAAACACTGCTCCTTGTCTCGCTGAAGCTGGCGAACTTTTGCAAGCCGAAGTTAAACAATAACATTTCACAGAATCAGCGTGGATTATGTGGCAGCTCCATTGTGCGCAGCTTAACTGTTCGAGCCCAAGGATAAGAAGAGTCTTTGCACTTTCTTGCAGAGGTGATATAACTTTTAACTGAGAAAGGTAACAGGTTATATAAAAAGCTGTTGGGGTGACAAAAAGGACGGTGTGATGGATGATGCAGATTGGAAGAGAGCTGGTACACAGCTTCTGTGTGCCCTCTGCGGCTATGTGATTTGCCCTGAGAAAAAACACACTAGTTAGCAGCATAAACAGAGGCGAAAGTAACATATCAAAAAATCCTTTGCCGTCATCAGGTTTTGAAGGGTTTGCAGCCATTCTGCGGCCATGTAATAGTCTCCTTTATACTTTGGGCTTCCACTTTGGACGTGTTACATCCACAAGACTTAATGTAAACACCCTATGTTTATGGTTTTAAAGGAGAGGAGGGAAATGAACAAAAGGCCTGAACATCTACTGAAAAATAACTTCCCAGTGGCTAGTGCTTCAGCCTGCAAGGTCAACAATATTTATCCGGCCTAGATGCCAAGAGGCGTCCTTCACTCAATGTCACAATGACACTTGATGGCTAAAGTTGAGGGCACTCCCATTCAACATGCCCAAACCTTTGCTGTTAGCAAGTTCAACCCCATTCTCCTCCACTTCCATTTGTCCCTTGGCATCGTCAACAAGCTGTCCAGTCCACAGCTACAGTGCATTAGCAGTTATGGCTTGAAAGCCAGCTATGACCTTTCTTGGAAATGGATACCATATTATTCGCTCCATAAGACGTACCTAGTTTTTAGAGGGGGAATGCAAGGGAAAAAAATATTCTTTAAAGGGAGCGCTGAGCAGAGCCTGTATGCAACCCAGGCTCTACTCAGCGCTCCCTTTCATGAGCCGCGTGGAGCATGTTTGCGGCTCTTGGGGGCTTTTCCCACCTGCCTCCCGCTTTCATTAGCTCCATAAGACGCACACACATTTCCCCTTACTTTTTAGGAGGGAAAAGGTGCATCTTATGGAGCGAAAAATACGGTAGTCTGGCCACAATGATTCATGCATTCATGCACCCAAAACAAACTACAGTTCCTAGGATTTGGGGAGGGGGGGTATGCCATGCAAATTAAATCTATGGTGGGCATGCAACTTTGGAAACAGAAGAAGTCCCTGGTTATAAGATGCCCCCTTTGCACACTTATTGCTCAACAGTAACCCTCATCCAGTGGATTGCAAAACCACACTCAACTGCTGGATTGCAAAAGCACTTCTGGAAAAAGGTCTTTGTGTGGCATTTCTGTCTTTAGTCCAACAAGAACAAAAGTTAACAAGTTTGTTTCCAAATAAAAACCGCACGTTATTCATTCACCTCTGCCACTCCTAAGCATGTTTGCTCAGACACACCTCCCACTGGAGTGAAGCCAGCCCCGGCAGGCGCAACTGCACCAGGCAAACCAAATGCCTTCGACACGACACAGAATCTAAGAACCGGCAGATTCATGCTGGTAGTAAATGGTGGCAGAATCAACCTCAGACTTCAGATGAAACCCCGGCTAGTTGCCCCCCTCACATGGGATTCCCAAAGTGACCACAGATTTCTCATCAATGAGAGAGGGGGATTCTCTGATATGTTCTGCACAACATTTTCTCTAGCAAAACCAGAATAAATTGCACAAAGGCATTTTTTTAAAAAATACTGTACAGAAAAAATATGCAAAACAATATAAATCACATATAATTATGTCCACTCTGCATGCTATATACAGATTGCCGAACTGAACTTATTACAGAGCATGGGTTTTCAGAAAGCAGAATTTTTTCTTTACTTCTTTTACATTCAGGAAGGGGCGAGTGAATCTGTCGACTTCAGTTTCTCGTTTTTCCAATCTTAAATTCAGTTCTCCACATTTCTGCATCAGTTTCCTTTTCTTTCAAGCCTCATGGAATTTTTCAGCATTTTAGTGCATAATTCTCCTAACAACGATTTTAGTATGCAACTGTTCCTAATATAATTGAAGTACAGTGTTACCTCGGGTTACAGATGCTTCAGGTTACAGACTCTGCTAACCCAGAAATAGTACATCGGGTTGAGAACTTTGCTTCAGGATGAGAACAGAAATTGTGTGGCGGTGGCGCGGTGGCAGCGGGAGGCCCCATTAGCTAAAGTGGTACCTCAGGTTAAGAACAGTTTCAGGTTAAGAATGGACCTCCAGAATGAATTAAGTTCTTAACCCGAGGTACCACTGTATACATGCTTTCCAGTGGCATATGCATTTTTACACACCTTGTTTGGTTGGAGTTCATCGCAAAATTCAGGGACGGCATATATGCCTATTGTTTGGGGAACTGCAAATTAGGTAAGATTCACCTTTCAGTGTGAACTCGAATGAGTTTCCCCCCTCTCCTTGCTTTAAGGCTGCATTAAGGATATACTAATGTTGAATAAAAGCTGCCTTACATCTAAAGGAAACACACAAGCTCATAGGAGGGTCACCCCTTTGCACCCTGAGCACTACTTTATATTTTAGCCAGAACAATTTCCTGTGGCTACAAAATAAACAGGCTTTTCAAATTGAAAAGTGCCTTGGCTCCTTGGCTCAGGAAACAGCCATGGTAGGGAAGGGGGGGGGAAAACAGCAAGGAAATATCTGCTGTTGTGGTGCTGAAAATCCATTTCTTGGATCCTAGACAGCATTAATAGATCACCACAGCATTTTGCCTCAGTTTTACAGTCAGGGGTGTGTTGTGTGTCAGAACTGATTATTGGCAAGTATTCATCTATATATTTTTCAGTGAGGTTCCCCCCCCCCCTTTTTAAGTACTATATGTCTCCTGGTATAAAGAAAACACAAAAACCAAGACAGAACTTTTGCTCAATAAGTGATCATATTGACTACATCAATCAACTGATTCAGCTGTTTTCAGACTCATTGCCAATGAACTTGTAATTTCATGGGAATCATTTTAGAGTTTCATTAGTGGCTATATTCATTATCTTCCTAGAAACAAGGAATTCATCCTAATTTGTTACACCTAGAAAATTCAATTACGTTAGTGCAATGCCACTAACACATGCCCAGCATATTTGGCAACCTTCTGGAGGCAGCAAAATGAACTTCAGCAGACATGAACACTAATGAGCAGTGAACAAAAATTTAATGAAAGATAAATGGTGGTTGGACATTAACTGTATAGCTCTGTGTTAAGAGTTGCTCAGGGGAATCCCTGAACTTGACCTCATGCAGGAATAAATGAGCTTTCCACCCCAATAATGAGTTTCAAAGCTTTGCTGCAGAACAGTCTTAAAACTAGTTACATAAAGATAAATGTTTCAAGAACAAAACACAAAGCAACACATTGCTCTTAAGTAGCAGGCAATGCAGTTCAGTCTTTTAAGTCCTTTATGCAGTTCAATAAACTTTCCTCTCTCTGGTCCCAGAGAGAGATGCTAAGTTTGTTCATCATTGTGCAGTTTAGCTTCATCTGCCACTGCAAGTACAAACCATCACAGACTTCTCAAGTTTCCTCTCTGGCTGTGAGATATCTGCAGTTCAGATTTCTGGGGCAATGAGAAATTAGGTAGCCTAATCCCGTAAAATGGAAAAACACCAGTTTTCCACTTTCACCTAGACTGGAACCTCTTGCTTAACATAAACTTATCTGCTTTGCAAAGACAAACCTTTACATAAGTTTTAACTTCAATGCATACAAACATTACCTTTTATACATATTAAACTTTTAACTTTAACAACAACAACAATTTTATTATTTATATGCTGCACATCTAATTGGGTTGCCCCAGCTAATTGGGTGGCTCCCAACAAAATATTAAAAACACAATAAAACCTCAAATATTTGAGACTTCCCTAAACAGGGCTGCCTTCAGATGTCTTCTAAAAGTTAGATAGTTGTTTATCTGTTTGACATCTGATGGGACGGTGTTCCACAGGGTGGGCGCCATTACCGAGAAGGCCCTCTGCCTGGTTTCCTGTAACTTCACTTCTTGCAGGAGGGAGCCAGCATCAAATATCAAATATTAAAAACTTCCCTAAACAGGGCTGCCTTCAGATGTCTTTTAAAGAGAAGATAGCTGCTTATTTCCTTCACATCTGAAGGGAGGGTGTTCCACAGGGTGGGCGCCACTACCGAGAAGGCCCTCTGTCTGGTTCCCTGTAACCTCACTTCTTGCAATGAGGGAACCGCCAGAAGGCCCTTGGACATTGATCTCAGTGTCCAGGCTGAACGATGGGGGTGGAGATGCTCCTTCAGGTATACAGGGCTGAGGCCATTTAGGGCTTTAAAGGTCAGCACCAACACTTTGAATTGTGAACTCTGGTTCTATGCCACAAAGTAAATAAACCACAAAGCTGAGTGGAGAAGAAAACCTGATTCTCACATTGAAGGGTGATCATGAGCTAGGTTACCTCCTCAACAGGGTGGGCTTGAGAACAGCCCTCTTCTTTGTGCCCTGTTGCAAAGCATTAAACATGGGGAAAAGGCTGCTAAGGAGCCTGAGCAGCCCTCTGAAGACCTACTGGTCCATGGATTTGTGAGCAGAGAAATTTGTATTTCACCACAAGGTTGGGAGCCTGCATGGTGTAGTGGCTAGGAGCGGTGGACCTCGTAATCTGGTGAACTGGGTTTGCTTCCCGGCTCCTCCACCTGCAGCTGCTGGGTGACCTTGGGCTAGTCACACTTCTCTGAAGTCTCTCAGCCTCACTCACCTCACAGAGTGTTTGTTGTGGGGGAGGAAGGGAAAGGAGATTGTTAGCTGCTTTGAGACTCCTTAAGGGGAATGAAAGGTGGGATATCAAGTCCAAACTGCTCCTCCTCCTCCTCCTCCTCCTTGCAAAACACAGGCCCTCTACACAGGAGGAAGTGCCATGGATCTGTGTCAGAGCATCTGTTTTGCATATGAAAGGTCCTAAATTCAAACCCTGACATCTCCAAGAAGGGCTGGAAATGCCCCCACCATCTAAAACCCTGAAGAACCACTGCCAGTCAGTGAGTTAGATGGGCCAACGCTCTCTGTATACGACAGCTTCCTATGTTCCGTGCACGCCAAACGATTAAGAATGTTACCAGTCAATTACATCTAGAAATAATTGCAAACCAATACATTGCTTCCAACAGGGACAGGGGAGTAACAGTGAGTTGTAACACACCACAAAACCACTAATGTTTCTTCAGCATAGTACCTGGCTCTTAACCTGAAAGGTAATCTACCATGACCACAGTTGCCCAAAGCTTCTTTGAGCAAGCTTTATTGACCACCTGTCACAAAGTTACTGAAAATTGCTTATCCCATAAATAGCTCAGTTCTGTTGGGCGTGAATTAATGCCAATGCCAGTCCTGGTCTTCCCCCAAACTTTTAGTTTAATCTGTGATGGGGGTTGGGGAGTTGTGCATCCCAGCCTTTAAAGATTCGGAGTACTTTAAAACATGCTTTATTTATTCATTCATTTTTTAAATACAGTGGTACCTCAGGTTACATACGCTTCAGGTTACAGCCTCCGCTAACCCAGAAATAGTGCTTCAGGTTAAGAACTTTGCTTCAGGATGAGAACAGAATTGTGCTCCGGCAGCGCAGCAGCAGCAGGAGGCCCCATTAGCTAAAGTGGTGCTTCAGGTTAAGAACAGTTTCAGGTTAAGTACGGACCTCCGGAACGAATTAAGTACTTAACCCGAGGTACCACTGTAATAATAATAAAAAGCCTGATATCCCAATTTTTGTTCAGGAGCAATTCAAAGCTATTATCAGTTTTAAAAAGAGTAATAAAAACAATCCACAGCTGAACCAAAGAATAAATCAAAATATTAGCATAAGAACCCAGAGTACAATAGGAATTTTCAAGGCAGCCATCAGAATTAAACCATCAAATATATATCATCTATTTATGGAACTTGCCATAATGAATGCCCAGTATTTACAAAGGAGCCCTCCCACACTTCTAATTCGCTAACCTTCTATGCGGGAAACTCTTTCTCCCCGCCACCCCCGATTGACAGAGACATTTAAACTCACTGGGATATTTTGCACTGATTGAAAGCAGAGGCACCAAAAACTGACACAGATGCTTACAGCGTTAACTAAACCAGTTTTTTTAACACCGTTGAATAGACGGCTTACACTGTCAGGTGTGATCATTGCTGTGTTAGTGGCACTCACAGTGCTAAATACCGAGCTAAAAATGAACTCCAAAAAATAAAAGCCAGCAGGAATAGAGTCTCAAAGACAGAAACGTTTACAATACAGCTTTTTAGATCTGGTAGCAGAGGAATCGAGTAACAGAAAATACCAGGGGAAAGAGTAATAAATTAAACTGTCTTAGTAGAATCAAGGGAAACAGCGTTAGACTGTTTATTTAACATAGGATAAGGTTACCAAATGTCCCCGTTTCCGTGGACAGTCCCCAGATTTACAAATCAGTCCCCATACAAAATCCATCTATTTAGTAGGAATTTGAAAAGTGTCCCCGGATTCATTGAAAAAAATCTAGTAACCTGAACACAGAGGGGTTCCAGCACTGTGTCTGTGGGGTCCAATACACTCACAGGTAGTGGCATCCGCAAAAGGGGCAGTCATTAGGAGTTTGGGAGCAAAGTGTCCCTGGTTTGCTAATGACACCCAGCTCTATTAAACCAGGAAAGGCTGTAAAAGCCTGGATTGGCGTCTGAAGGCAGTAGTGGACTGGATCCTGGGACAATGGAGACTCTTGGGTGGCTTCCGTGTCTGGGAGATAGATAAATTACATGTTCTGGAAGGGAAATATACTCGGATTCGAGTATGAATTTCATGCTCTTTATTCAGCTCATAGTAGCAATGAATGAAACTTTCCCCAAAACATCTAGCTATATATACATTATGTACACAATGGGCCCCGCATGATTGGCTAATTCCGGGCTGCTCCTGTAGACCAATCAGGTTGTGGATTCACTTCATCCAGGAGCCTGATTGGCTGCTCCTGCAGGCCAATCAGGTCACTGATTCACTTCCACCTGGAGCTGGATTGGGTGGCTCCTGCAGACCAATCAGACTGCTGCATTCTGGATCCTATTGTTCTAGGATTCAGCTCAGTACATAACAGGAAGTGTATGGGCAATCTTTCCGGAAGATAATTGTATATCGAGGAGTCAGTTATCTGACATGGTTGCCCTCTTCCTGCCTATGGGGCGAAAAATACGGTACTTCTGAATCTCGTTTTTAAAAGAGCCATCTTGAATTTGGCAAGACAGGTGGCACCCCCTCTGAAGGGATACATGCGTCGCTTGGGGATACTCTTGAGACACCTTCATCACTCAAGGCCCAAATGTCCTCTGTGCCTAAAAAGGCAAAGGTAAAGGACCCCTGACAGTTAAGTCCAGTTGTGAACGACTCTGGGGTTGCGGTGCTCATCTCGGTTTACAGGCTAAGGGAGTCGGCGTTTGTCCGCTCCGCATACAGTTTTTCCGGGTCATGTGGCCAGCATGACTAAGCCGCTTCTGGCACAATGGAATACCAAAACCAGAGCAGTGCATGGAAACACCATTTACCTTCCTGCTGGAGTGGTACCTATTTATCTAGTTGCACTTTTTGGGGTGCTTTCAAACTGCTAGGTTGACAGGAGCTGGGACAGAGCAACGGGAGCTCACCCCGTTGTGGGGATTCGAACCGCCGACTTCCTGATCAGCAAGCCCAAGAGGCTCAGTGGTTTGGACCACAGCACCACCCGCATCCCCGCATCTCCTCTGTGGCTAGGAGTGCCTTTTACAAGCTTCATCTGGTTCACCAGCTATAGCTGTTCCTACATAGGGATAGCCTAACCACTGTAGTTGATGTGTTAGTAACCTCACAGCTAGATTAATGTAATGCGCTCCACCCACCTTGGTCTCTATTAACATGTCCTGATATATTCCCTTCCCAACAAATATCTGATACACAGATGCATGTTTGGTAGAATTCTGCAGGCTTGCTGAATTGCCAGGTATTATTTACTAGAGTAGTGATGTATGGAAGTGAGAGCTAGTCCATAAAGAAGGCTGATCGCCGAAGAATTGATGCTTTTGAATTATGGTGCTGCAGGAGACTCTTGAGAGTCCCATGGACTGCAAGAAGATCAAACCTCTCCATTCTTAAGGAAATCAGCCCTGAGTGCTCACTGGAAGGACAGATCCTGAAGCTGAGGCTCCAATACTTTGGCCACCTCATGAGAAGAGAAGACTCTCTGTAAAAGACCCTGATGTTGGGAAAGATGGAGGGCACAAGGAGAAGGGGACGACAGAGGACAAGATGGTTGGATAGTGTTCTTGAAGCTACCAGCATGAGTTTGACTAAACTGTGGGAGGCAGTGGAAGACAGAAGTGCCAGGCATGCCGTGGTCCATGGGGTCACGAAGAGTCGGACACGACTAAACAACTAAACAACAACGACAACATTTACTAGAGACCTGAGTGGGTGAGGTGGCAAAATAATTCTGGCCATATTTTCTGTTGGCTGTATCCAGTCTTGGTGCTAATAAAATGTGAGGCAGAAAGTGGTCCCTGAAATGCTCTTTCTGTGGGAATGGAGACTCCTTTGCCACAAGGTACTGAAATGTATTGTCAATGGGTGGGGGGGGGAGAGAGAGAGAGAGAGAGAGAGACAACTTCCACCGTAGTAACTCTGGCAATTGGATGGCAGCAAGCCGGAGCAATTAAGCTACCCAGACGTTTGTTTCTCAAAACTCTTTATTTACATGCCTTCACATGTCTGGCCTTTGTAGCATCTGTTGTGCAATAATGGACTTCCTTTCTTGGAATACTAACATTTTGGTTTAAAGCATTTTTAAACACTGGTTGATAGGCATTAAACAAAAACACACATGTTTGAACTTGAAGCAGCATGTGGTTTTACTGTGGCTGAGTGCTTCCCTCACCCCCCTTCCGTATCTGAATTGCTAACAAAACACATTACAATAAGGTCATATGATCCTCTTTTAATAATGCTACTCAGGTAGCGTAGTTAGAAACCTAGAGGAGAGATTTGTTTTCCCAATTCCTCCCTTTAAAAGCAGCGGCATCTGCTGCACAGGGCAAGGAACCGTCTCCTGGTAGTGTAAATAAATGATGCTGGAGATGGAGGGGTTCTTTAAAAAACAACAACACTGTATTTATTTAACTGCTTAGAATACATCTACTTAAGTGAAGGTTAAAAATTGGAACAGGAGTTTGGATAGGCCAGTGGTGGGGAACCTTCAACCTGGGGGGTGATTGCAGCCCTTCAGAAAGTTTCCCAAGGCTACACCCATCATTGGTCCTGCTTCACCTGCTGAGTGTTTTTGCTTGGCTTGAATATGTCCTTGATAATATAATAATAATTTATTATTTATACCTCGCCCATATGGCTGGGTTTCCCCAGCCACTCTGGGTGGCTCACAACACAATATTAAAAACACGATAAAACATCAAACCTTAAAAACTCCCCTAAACAGGGCTGACTTCAGATGCCTTCTAAAAGTCAGATAGTTGTCTATTTCCTTGACATCTGATGGGAGGGCGTTCCACAGGGCAGGTGCCACTACTGAGAAGGCCCTCTGCCTGGTTCCCTGAAACCTCACTTCTCGCAGTGAGGGAACCGCCAGTAGGCCCTTGGCACAGGACCTCAGTGTCCAGGCAGAATGTTGGGGGTGGAGACGCTCCTTCAGGTATACTAGGCCGAGGCCGTTGAGGGCTTTAAAGGTCAGCACCAACACTTTGAATTGTGATCGGAAACGTACTGGGAGCCGATGTAGGTCTTTCAGGACCGGCGTCATATGGTCTCGGTGGCCACTCCCAGTCACCAGTTTGGCTGCCGCATTCTGGATTAGTTGCAGTTTCCGGGTCACCTTCAAAGGTAGCCCCACATAGAGCGCATTGCAGTAGTCCAAGCGGGAGATTACCACTCTGGCGAGACAGTCTGTGGGCAGGTAGGGTCTCAGCCTACGTAACAGATGGAGCTGGTAGAACTCTGATAATGCTTTTTGCTTGCCTGGATGGGGAGGACAGTGAGGGGTGGGTGACTGTGTGTAGAAACTATCAGAGTTCAGATGAAAGGTGGTCTACAAATTTAATAAATAAATAATATGAGCTTCTTTCTGGAAGAACAAGATATAATTGGAGTACATAATAATAATAATACTGTACAAAGGTAAACTTTTACATTCATTGCTCCCCCCCCCCTTTATCCCTGACTTTGTCCACCGCTGGTGTGTGGTCTTTGGAATTTCACCCCTGGGGGTTGGGGAAAGGTTCTCCACCCCTGAGCTAGGCAGACAAGATAGGCATGGAAAGTGATTTAATCACAGAGCCAAGAGGGGGTCAAAGAGGTTGTGTAATAAAACTCTTCCTTGCTACAAGACAAGAACAGCCTCACCGCAAACCTACCAAATCTATTTACATTTTAGTAAGGAGCTCTATCATTAGCACTTCTGAAACCTTTGAAATTTGCACAGATAATGTGTATATTAGGAGGCCGTCTACATAAAAATACATGCATTTGTTGTGGGGGGGGGGGAACCATACAGAAATGCCTTTTATTAGGGGAAATTGCTTGCAAAGGTGTGTATATATTATAAGGACGTCACACTAAAAAAAAAAATCCATGTGGATAAATTACAAGCTTTTGGAGAAATGTTGAGAACTCAATCAAAGATTGGGGGAAAATAAGAAGCTGAGATAAACTGAAATTGACAGATTCATCCATCCTTACCAGTAACTCACACCTTTGGAAAATTATACATGAAGCATCAAACAAGTCAGAAGTACTTCCGTATTCAGTATTCAAATTCAGTAGGAATAAATCAGTAGGAATACGAACCTGGGAGTTTACAATATTTAAACCTAAAACCTTCCTTTCTATACCATGCTGTCTTTCCATAAACCTGGGGAGAAAATATGGTTCTATGATGCCCACTCTGGAAAGTTGGATACATGGCCACCTCAATTGGTCTATATATGATCGGTACAATTTCCGTTGGCTCTTAACCTCTCTCGGAAATCAATTTGTGGGTTATTAAGGGAACTGGAATATGTGTCTGAATTCAGCATTTGAAAATGTCTCAACTAAAGAGAGAGAGAACTTCTCCAGATGACCTATTTATTGAGTATTTATCCTGATTTATTTATTGAGCGCCCATCCTTGCGGAAAAGTTGCATAGACATCAAATGCCTGTATTGAACATTTGTTCTGGTTTGTTTTTGGGGAGGTAATATGACAAGGCGCATTCATCCTGATGTGTTTGTGGGGTGTTTAGACACCTTCTCATATATCATTCCTTCATCCCACACTTTTTGATTCATTTCCCCAACCTTTTCTGAACTACAAGAAGTTTCTCTTTCTTTCTTTCTTTCTTTCTTTCTTTCTTTCTTTCTTTCTTTCTTTGGATTTGTTGAGCTGCAATGTGGTTGAATCCTTCTGACAAAATGCTGACAGCAAGTCCAGCCGGCCTATGAGGCAGACTGAGGCAGCTGCCTTAGGTTGTGGAATCTGTGGAACGGCACTCACTGAGTGCCCTGCTAGGCCTTCCCTTCCACCGGAGACACGAGGAGTATTGGCAGCCTTCGTCAAGATTTCACCAGCAGTCGCTGCAAGACCCCGGCTCTGACAGTGTCGTGACACCTCATTGTTTCACCTCAGGTGGTGGAATGGATTGGGCCACCTCTGGCTTGACAGTCTGTAGGCGCCCAGAGACAGGGTTCTAGTCTCTTCGAATTCTCTAAATTTACCTAATGTTTCTTAGCCCCATGCCTCTGGTGTTCAGCTTCTTGACTCAAAGCGAGCAGAGTTTTGAATGTCATCAAGCCACTGTCATGTAAGCTGATATGAGTCATGTATCTCAGTGATACTCCTCTGTTCCTAGCAAGGCTTTTAAAAAAAATATTGCACAGAGATAGTTATGAATAGTGATTGGGGGATGAAATTTAAAGAAAGATCAGTTCAGGCTCTTCACTTTGCTGGAGGCATGCCATGTGGCTGGTTGACCCCGTCAAAAAAGTAAAAATCACTGTGACACGGCACACTTTAAATACAGAATAGCTGCATTTACTGAGTTTCTTGCAAAAGCATTTTGATCTCCAATATGAATAAGGCTGTTAGTCTACTGTGGAGTTGGCCTGCATCATCGCTTAGCAGTAAAAGCTTTGCCAGCATGGGGCTTGTGCGTGAAGACAGTAGAAAGGCATCAATTGCACAGTGGTGTATATTTGCCAATACATGTAACAGGACATAAGTCACATGTTATTGTTGTTGTTGTTTAGTCATGTCTGACTCTTCATGACCCCATGGACCAGAGCACACCAGGCATGCCAGTCTTCCACTGCCTCCCAGAGTTTGGTCAAACTCATGCTGGTAGCTTCAAGAACACTGTCCAACCATCTCGTCCTCTGGCGTCCACTTCTCCTTGTGCCCTCCATCTTTCCTAACATCAGGGTCTTTTCCAGGGAGTCTTCTCTTCTCATGAGGTTGCCAAAGCACTGGAGCCTCAGCTTCAGGATCTGTCCTTCCAGTGAGCACTCAGGGCTGATTTCCATAAGAATGGATAGGTTTGATCTTCTTGCAGTCCATGGGACTCTCAAGAGTCTCCTCCAGCACCATAATTCAAAAGCACCAATTCTTCGGCGATCAGCCTTCTTTATGGTCTAGCTCTCACTTCCATACATCACTACTCTAGTAAATAATACCTGGCAATTCAGCAAGCCTGCAGAATTCTACCAAACATGTGTATCAGATATTTGTTGGGAAGGGAATATATCAGGACATGTTAATATTTACAGCATTTGTCTCCTTGAAAAACCTAGATGTCAATCCACATTCACTTTTATTTGCCGGTGCAATACGTCATTCTATTTCAAGCCCTCCAAGTGTCCCTATTTTCCAGGGATGTCCCTGATTTAGAGAAGCCGTCCCAGTTTCTGAATTGATCCTGGAATGTCCCGCTTTTCCTTAGGATGTGCCTATTTCATTGGAGAAATGTTGGAGGGTATGGAGCTATCCAACCACTAAGCCATCTAAAGGCAATCCTTTATAGGGAAGGGCTTTATTATGTTTTTTTATATGTTGGAAGCCGCCCAGAGTGGCTGGGGCAACCCAGTAAGATGTGTGGGGTATAAATAGTAAAATAAAATAGTAAAATAGTAAAATTATCATTATGGAATAGAACATCCCTATTTTCACTGGTCCAGCTGGGCAGGGGAGGTGCCAGCCCAGTCATTGCTGCTGACACTGCCGGAGCGACCCGAAGTGAAAGCTGGACCATCAAGAATGCTGATCACCGAAGAATTGAGACTTTTGAATTATGGTGCTGGAGAAGACTCTTGAGAGTCCCATGGACTGCAAGAAGATTAAACCTATCCATTCTGAAGGAAATCAGCCCTGAGTGCTCACTGGAAGGACAGATCCTGAAGCTAAAGCTCCAATACTTTGGCCACCTCATGAGAAGAGAAGACTCTCTGTAAAAGACCCTGATGTTGGGAAAGATGGAGGGCACAAGGAGAAGGGGGCGACAGAGGATGAGATGGTTGGATAATGTTCTCAAAGCTACCAGCATGAGTTTGACCAAACTGTGGGAGGCAGTGGAAGACAGAAGTGCCTGGCGTGCTCTGGTCCATGGAGTCACGAAGAGGCGGACACGACTAAACGACTAAACAACAACATTTTCACTGGAGAAATGATGGAGGGTATGCTATTTGTGATATAATTTCCTCCTCTAAACAAATGTTGCGCAGTATAGTGGAGTTTGTGGTATTTAAGCTGCATAAACACCTTGCCCTTGTATATATAGCATGCTCTAGGTTTCAAATGGCCTTGATAGATTTAGTAAGAGTACAGAAGGTTGGTTTGGCACAAAAGTTTAAAATATTGGGTGAATGCTACTGGTCTACTGCAGAAACAGTAACATACTTAAAGTCTGCCAATATCACAAGAATGCACAGCCTTTATTGTTTCAGAAATCATAAGCTCCTGATCTATGATGAAGCATCAAATTCATGGTGGATTTTGGTGCAGCCACTAAGATTTTCAAAGTGATGGCTATGTGCTACTTCCTGGGTTAGAGGCAAAATGTTTCTGACATTTGCTGTTTACTCAGAGGTAAACCCCACTGTGTTCAATGGGGCTCATATTCTGAGAAGTGAGTATAAGATTGCAGCCTGAATTATCTGGTGCTTGGTAACAACAATGACAGAGAGGGATTGTCCTCATGTCCTGTTTATAGGTTTCTTAGAGGTATTAGTCAGATCCAGAAGGGTCCTCTATATACAGTGAGGGGTGCCAGGGGGCCATGGCCCGAGGGAACAATTTCTGAGGGAGTGTGAACCAGGTGATCCCATGCAGGCGACCCCAGAGCAGTCCCGCCCAATGCCTCTCTCCACCCACCAAGGGATGTGTTGGCCAGCCAGCCTACCCCTTGCACGGGTGGGCAGGCAGCTCAGCACAGCCCCACTTTGTTCCCGTGGGGGTGGGGTCGCTCCGGCAGTGTCAGCAGCAAGGGCTGGACTGGCACCTCCCCTGCCCAGCACATGTGTGTGTGTCTCCCCCGGGCACAGGCAACCAACACTACGCCACTGCCTCTATAAGTTCTTAAGAAGTGAGAAAGTTGGAACTAGATTTAAGCTGATGTTCTTTTCTTTGATTTCAAATTTTGGAACCTATTGGGAGTTTCCTAAAAGAAGTGCTGCATAATTTACTTCTGAAAACTGAATAATTAATTTCAGTGTCTTCCCTGTATTGTGTGTGGAATTATTGTTTTGGGGTTATGAGTGGGGTTGTTGTTGTTCATTTATTTACTTATGTCATTTTTCATATGCTGTAACCTGCCCTTCTGGTTAAGAGCTGGTGTAGTCGTCGTTGTCACCATCATCATCAACTAGTGTCTATCAAGCACAGAGTATTGTAATACATTACTGGAAAGGAGCTAAGCATTAATCACATAGCTACTTCCAACCTAATCAGAACCTTGATATGGAACCATTTATTCTTAAACATCCTTTGGGCAAAGTAATCGATTCTACATTTTAGCAGTGGGAAAGGTATATCGAAAAGGCCAATGTCCAAAGTGAATCCTATTAGGCAGGATTAGCCTATGTATCCAGACAATTTGATATGTATTTGAAGCACATCCCCCCTCCCCCAATGAATTTAAATCCTCCAGGTTGAAGAAGAAAACAATCAAATGAGACTACCCACCAATCTTCCTTACATCAAATGCTACATTGGACTCGTTCAAAGTAATACATTAGTGATACTGCAGTCACTCTTTTTACAGTTTATAGAAATGGAACAAAATGTAAGTGTTGTAAATGAAAGTATTTATGGCTTCTAGAGAAAGTCACTTTTTCCGCTTGATCAGAAGGGTTTTAAAAAAATAGATATTCAAGATTAGATTTGATTCTGTAAGGATAGCAGATGCCTAGACATTACTAAGGCTGGCAATTTCCAGCCATTTACAACAATAGCTGAAACAGATTAGTCGTGACTTTTATTTTTAAGATACAAACTCACTCATTTTGCTTCCTAGCAATTTGCATCTCCGTAGGCTTGCTCAGCTGGGTCCAGGCTGGAGATCTCAGATGGTGTCCTTAATATTACAGGAAGCAGTTTTGTTAACCTTGCAAACTGGCCAGGATCCTGCAAGGGGTGCTGGTTGAACTGATACGCTGGCTTAATTGAATTCAGAATCAATTGCTCATCACAACCACCGGTACCTGTAAAGACATAACAAAATCGTTTTTCTGTATCTGTGGGATCATTGGACTTTTCTGGCCCAAGATGGTCAACAACTCCCCTTGATGTGAAAAGTTATATTTATCTCTTCCCCCAAAAGACAGAATAAAACTACACTAATTGCAAAGTAGCTCTTTAGAAGCCACTAAAATGTAAGAAGCAGTTTAGTCCTGCTGGCCACATGACCCGGAAAGCTGTCTGTGGACAAACGCCGGCTCCTTTGGCCTCAAAGCAAGATGAGCACTGCAACCCCATAGTCGCCTTTGACTAGACTAGGGGTACTTTACCTTTTTTACCTTTTACCTTGCTGTGGGGAATCCCCTAAGCAGGCCACAAAGCCACCATCCACCCCTGTTGTGTTCTATCCCCAATACCCTCAGCTAGAGACGGGAGAAATTTGGTGTGCATTTTAATGCAAACCTGCCATTTTGCACTTACTGAAACAAAATGCAGCTACAGTGGTACCTCTGGTTACATACTTAATTCGTTCCGGAGGTCCGTTCTTAACGTAAAACTGTTCTTAACCTGAAGCACCACTTTAGCTAATGGGGCCTCCTGCTGCCGCCGCGCCGCTGCCACGCGATTTCTGTTCTTATCCTGAAGCAAAGTTCTTAATCTGAGGTAGTATATTTCTGGGTTAGCGGAGTCTGTAACCTGAAGCGTATGTAACCTGAAGCATATGTAACCCGAGGTACCACTGTATTGCCCTTTGAAATTTTCACTTCTCTGAATTTTACAATGCAGTTCCCCAACCTCAAAAATCGTATTTAAGGAAAGTGTGCGTTAAAATGCATATATTAGTGAAACGACATAAAAATGCATAACGCCTGGCAGAATTCCTTCCCAAAATGTGACTATTTGGGCGAAGTGCACACAAAAATGCAAGCAAATCTTTGTGAAGGCTTTTTAAAAAGGAAACTGATAGAGAAATACAGAAAACTGAATTTAAAGGTTGTTTCCAATCTTCGTCATACTCAAGAGTAGACCCATTGAAATGAATGGACCTCAGTTAGTCATGTCCATTAATTTCAGTGGGTCTGCTCAGCATGGGATTATCACTGGGTGCAACCCTGAGAGTGCGAAAATCGAGAAATGGAGAGAAAGGAAAAGAAACTAAGTTTGTTGATTAGGAATCCTAACCCTTGGATTTCAGGGAAGTGACTTCATTTTTATACAAATGTATTTGATATCAGTCCACATACATTGAAAAATGTTAAACTAATCCCTCCTCTCTGTCTTTCCCCCATGACTGATGATGAAACATAAGTCACTTTCCTACAGGAAACGCATCATGCCTTAAAAGTGACTTAATCTATTAAGAAGGTTCCAAACAGTGCCTCGGATCATACACACACAAGGAACTGTCAAACATTGCACTACAACTGCATTAGCATTTTCCATCGCATTAGTAACATAACTGCCTAATTACATTTTTTTGAATAAAAAAAGCAACACCATGTACCTTTCTGACATTTCAAATTGGACTGTAACTTAAAACGTGATAGCAAAATTTGCAACAACCAAAAACAAAAACCGCTCTCTGAAAAAAGCAGCCGGGGCTTGTCATTAAATGTACAACTGATAAAATTAAAATGCAGTTGAGTATAAAAAGAAAGTAAGTAGCTCCAGGAGGGTGAGTTGCATTAGATCTCATAATTATTCTAATATTTTTACACAGCAATTGGCGCCTTCGGATGAATTCCATCAGTGGAAAAGTTGATCTCCATTATTTTGAACAGCAGTTTGGGGCAGTTGGTGGTGGAGGTGGTGTGCTGGGATAATAAAATGATCAGCTCATTGTCATTACAGTTAAGATTAGCAACAAATTTAAATCAAAAGTGTGTTGGCAGGAACAGAGACTGAGCAACGGGAGCTCACCCTGTCATGGGGATTTGAACCGCCGACCATCTGATCGGCAAGCCCTAGGCTCTGTGGTTTAACCCACAGCACCACCCACATCCCCTCTGCAAAGGTATGGGCCTTAGCAAATGTCCAACAATACCTACACATGACACCAGTCTCTATAGGCTTCAGATAAGTTGACTATATTCCACACAGCAAAGCCACGTGCAGAGATTGCTAGCCAACCCACCCAGGTAAAAGTAAACATGGCAAACTAAACTCAAGGGTATGTGAGCATAAGACTGGTTTAATGTTGCAAAGGCAGTTCTTTTCCAAACAGATTAGTAAGGATCAACCTTCCAGCTGCGTGACCTGACTTTCGACTGGTGCTTTAAAGCCTGCTTTGTTAATTTCCCTGGTTAGCTTCTCGTTGTTGTTGCAGCCCAATGATCGTTTTGTGCAGAGACACTTGTAGTGGCCTGCCTGTTTTGACAAAGCAGTGAAGAATTTCCCTTGTTCCTCCTTTGCATTGTCACATCTCAGCCAGCCCAGGCAAGTTTTGGGAGCTGTGCCGTGTTAGTCCGGTAAATAATATCAGCTGCTCGTGTGGAAAAAGGGGACACTCACTCTTGCTTAAGAGCCTCTTCACCACCCAGGCTGTTGCAATGGGCTGTGATTACTCTCTCCAATTGCACAACGCCGATTGTTTGTGCTGCTAATCGCCGAGAACAGACAGAACAAATAATACATACGAAATGGCTCGAGGCTCACAGAATTCCTGCAGAAGTGGGCAAATATATGCCAACAAAGCATGACAAAAATTGAGAGGGCGGGGGAAAGAATGAACTGATGAATGAACGACTCATGCCAAACAGGTATTTATTTTTATTATTTTACAAAGTGTCCAAAAAAAAAGAAGACATGGGGGAAAGCGAAGTAAAATGCCCCAGTACAAAACAATTAAGCAGCATTATGAATACTTGACATCAGGGCCTGCCCAGGACATTCTGCCGCCTGAGGCAAAACAGGAAATACTGCCCCAAGCTAGCTGCTCCTCCTCTGCAGCACCTCCACCACTGCCTCCTGCTCCATAGCCCGCCCCCCAGTGGTACGGGGGGTAAAGGGAGCCTGGAGAAAAGCAGGCAGTGGGTGGAAGAGGAGGAGGCTGCAGTGAACTCCTTGGAGGCTAGATCTGTCACCTGAGGCAACTTCCTGACCTCACCTCACCTCACAAGCGGGCTGGCCCCACTTGCAATGAATCTGCTGTGATTACAGGGACAATCTGTGTATACAGCTATAACAAATTTGTACCCCTGCGTCCCCCCAGAAAAAAAGCACTGTTTAGGGGTATGTGTACTCCTGCGTAACCCCAGAAAAAAAGCACTGGGTATATAAATGAAGAGACGCAGGTGGCGCTGTGGGTTAAACCACAGAGCCTAGGACTTGCCGATCAGAAGGTCGGCGATTCGAATCCCCACGACGGGGTGAGCTCCCGTTGCTCGGTCCCTGCTCCTGCCAACCTAGAAGTTCGAGAGCACTTCAAAGTGCAAGTAGATAAATAGGTACCACTCTGGCAGGAAGGTAAATGGTGTTTCCGTGCGCTGCTCTGGTTTGCCAGAAGTGGCTTAGCCATGCTGGCCACATGACCCAGAAGTTGTACGCCGGCTCCCTCGGCCAATAAAGCGAGATGAGCGCCGCAACCCCAGAGTCGGCCATGACTGGACCTAATGGTCAGGGGTCCCTTTACCTTTACCTTATATAAATTAACAACAACAGCAACAGTTATAAGAGTTCCACACCATTAGAGCCCTCAGTTGCATGGGGTTCCCAATTACCAAGTGCATTCAGCTCCTTGGGCATAACAGCCCCCTCACAGACAACCGTAGCCTGACAACATGACTTGCACCTGAGTGTCGCATGAACGGGACTACGAATTGCCAGGATTGTGCAGGCTCGTACTAGGGTTGCTAACTGGGACTCTAGGGCTGCAATCAGAAGGCAACTGCCAAGGTAACAGGTAACTCTCCTAGAACGAAAGATGGTGGCACATACAGTCGCTCCCTGGTGTCAAATGCAGAGAGCCGAAAGATTCCACCCAATTGAATTGTGGATAAAGTATGTAAGGCAGCCCTGTTTAGGGAAATTTTTAATGTTTGATGTTTTATTGTTTTTTTATATTCTGTTGGGAGCTGCCCAGAGTGGCTGGGGAGGCCCAGCCAGATGGGTGGGGTATAAGTAATAAATTATTATTATTATTATTATTATTATTATTATTATTATTATTATTATTATTATTATTATTATGTAATTCAGGGTTCTCACCCTACCCTACTGCCAATCCACATTATTCCAGTGGAGCCATCTGGAGCAAAATTTCCAGTGACCATCCACTGAGGACAAGTTGTGAGGATAAGCACAATAAATTTGTGGGACTAGCTCTGCCATAGTCATTACAACCAATCAATTTATCCTAGCCATGCACTCATCTGTTGTGGATTTTCAGCCAGAAGTATGGCGTGAAAGAAAAGAGAAAAGGCAAGGGGAAAGGAAAATAACGTGAAAGCATTTCAGCCTCCTCTAATATTATTCCGTTCGTGTTAGTAATGCCTGTAAAAAATCAAGATGTACAACACACTCGCTGCCCCTGACATATTGAGGTGTTACAGAAAATCAAAAATACTTGCTCGCTGTTCTCTGAGCAGCAAGGATAGACCTCTGCTTCTTGGCCTATTTTCCTTGATCGGAATCTCTCGTGCCTTGATGCTCACTTTCCCTGTTTGAACTTGTCTCTTCAGAATATTTAGTAAATACATCTCATGTTTGTACCAAAAGTAAATCTGCCTTCCCTTTCATTTGGCCGGATATTAAAAGCCTTAAAAAAAAAAAAGATACACATGAAAAGAGGGTTGCGCTTCCCTCCTTTACAATCTTGCAAAGAATGCTTATGCATGAGAGGCACAGAGAACGCTGAAGAAAACCACATTAGCATTCAGTCGGCGCTGAGACTACCATTCTCCACTCTTCGCCTCCGATAGAATCTTAACATACACCAGAGAAAGAAAGAAAAGTGGAGCGGGTAAAAATAATTTGGTTGGCACGGAGCGGTACTTTCATAGGTGGTTGCCTATCGAGGCAGACAGGTGCCAACAACAAGGTGGTGATGTTGCAAACCCTCACTGTGATCATCTCCTGCCAGGAAACCTATGTCCCCACTGTGGAAGGACATGTGGACCCAGAATTGGCCTCCACAGTCACTTACGGACTCATTGTTAAGACCGTGTTCAGGGAAGACAATCTCCCAGAGCCCACATGTGGCCTTTGAGGCCTCTCCCATACCCCACAACTGTCTCAGTAAAACCAGGACATCCCATTGTTTTTCAGCAGTGATCTGGCCCCGAAAAAAGTGCTTGTTGGGGGGCCACAATCTCATACAGGTCACGTAATTCGTGTGGGGGCACAGTCCTAGAAAACGTGCATTCTGTTTGGAAGGTATGCTCTCCATCTAGCCCTTCGAACACTCCCCCAGGCCACAACCCTCCCTAGGTTTAATCCGTACCCTCCTTGCCTCAGTATCCCCACACACACATACACACACCTCAGCTTACTAGCTGATGGGTTGTTTTAGCCGTTTAGTCGTGTCCGACTCTTTGTGACCCCATGGACCAGAGCACACAAGGCACTCCTGTCTTCCACTGCCTCCCGCAGTTTGGTCAAACTCATGTTAGTAGCTTCGAGAACACTAACCAACCATCTTGTCCTCTGTCGTCCCCTTCTCCTTGTGCCCTCCATCTTTCCCTCCATCAGGGTCTTTTCCAGGGAGTCCTCTCTTCTCATGAGGTGGCCAAAGTATTGGAGCCTCAGCTTCACAATCTGTCCTTCCAGTGAGCACTCAGGGCTGATTTCCTTAAGAGTGGATAGGTTTGATCTTCTTGCAGTGCATGGGACTCTCAAGAGTCTTCTCCAGCACCATAATTCAAAAGCATCAATTCTTTGGCGATCAGCCTTCCTTATGGTCCAGCTCTCACTTCCATACATCACTACTGGGAAAACCATAGTTTTAACTATACGGACCTTTGTCGGCAAGGTGATGTCTCTGCTTTTTAAGATGCTGTCTAGGATTGTCATTGCTTTTCCCCCAAGAAGCAAGAGTCTGAAAAACTGAGTGAAACTTTGGTCCCACTTGACATGTGGGCACTGGCTCTCTCTCACACACCCTCTGCCTCGCTGTTCTTAATGAAAGTTCAATCAAACTCTAGATTCACTAGGCAGTGGAACCAAGCTAATTCCAAAATATCCACTGAAGGTTTTGAATTGTCGCTTCAGTGCACAACTGTTACACAACATTCTCCCTTGAAATTCACAGGGAGGAATTCAGTTGCTGATGAATCCAAGATATCTCCAGTCTGACCCATTATTAAACATGGTAGTTGACCATCTCTCTGTCTCCATCTCTGACTACCAAAGGGCAAGTATATCTTCTACATCAGACCACTTTGAATGTTTTTCCCCCCAGAAAGCTTATGAAGCTGTTCTTTATTGTATGAAAACTCTTGCAACACTGGAAGTTCTGCTACCATATGAGTTTTAATAGATAAGACCTTCCAGACATACTTTATTGGTCCATTATGACTCCAAAGTTCATATTCCCAGGAGGCACCAGATAATCAGACTGGTATTGAATTCCTCCTTAGTCAAAATTATACCTTCTTTCTTTCTGAAGATAACATTTGAGTGATTGCTCATCTCTTCACTGGTGAGTTGATTACTAACATGACCTTATAGAGTTCTGAAGCTGACCTTCAACATCTACTGAAACAAATCTCATATAGAGGTGCGACAAATCTTAGCAGGCCTACAATAACACAACAAGAGCCCTGATGGATCAAATCGAAGTCCTATAGTCTATCATTCTGTTCTCACAGGGGCTGACCACATAGCACTCGCAATTA
Source organism: Podarcis bocagei (assembly GCF_964188305.1). Classification (NCBI taxonomy): domain Eukaryota; kingdom Metazoa; phylum Chordata; class Lepidosauria; order Squamata; family Lacertidae; genus Podarcis; species Podarcis bocagei. The sequence goes on from NC_138139.1 coordinate 13,475,585, forward strand.
TTCCCCCTCTGCACTCCTAGTAGAATTTGGTTTCATCTGGTAACGTCAATCTCCTTTTCTGTTCACATCCATTCCAGAACCCATGGTCTTTCATTCATAAAATGAGAAGGACTTTTGTGTTTCCATTACATTGCTCTGTGCGTACTTCAGTAGCTATTTCTCATTGTAATTATCACTTCGTACTTCTTCACGTCTCATTTCTGGTGGGAATCAGATAGAATTAAAGAGCTCACTTCTTATAAGTCTCCTATTTATTACTGAGATTCCACAGCCCCTGTTTCTGAGAGTAATTAACCTGGTTTATCACTCAGCACCAAGCTCTCATTTACATCAAACACCACCTAGGATTGGGATTGCTCTGTCGCTAGCTTTGCTTCTCAAAAACTCAAGGTTATAACAACAGATATAGTACAGAAATACAATGAGAATTTTGTCTAGCTGGGTTTGGACTGTACAAAAGAGACAGCATTATTCCCACTTTCTTCACTCATCAGAATGCAAAGCTAGTGTTCAGGGTTCCAGAGTTCTGGAACAAATTCCAAGTATAAAGTGGCGAATGTGCAACATTCTGAAAAATCTAAAGCAAAGAGAGATTTAAAACGAATTTCTCAATTAGTTTGCTCTTCTCACTTTTTCAATACACAGCAGTAAGATCAGCCCCTTGACATAGCCAAGGAACTGCAGAAAAAATCAGCTTGAGGTGAAGGGAAGTTATGATTTGTGCAAAGGAACCCTAGAGAGAAAAGACTTGTGTCACAATAAAAGTGTTTTGTGAAGTTCAAACTTTTCCTTTTTAAAGAGTGATGGGGGCTTTAAAATTATTTTAGATGTGTGGCTCATTGGATCACAGTTGTGGAGTTCAAGGAGACTATATCAGATTGCCATTTTAACTCTATACTTAACTCAGCCCCAAGGTCAAATGTTTATTGCCGAAAGGAATAGAAAAACAGAACCCAACATATGTGATATGTGGCTTGTTTACTGCTCTGAGGTCTGTGCTTGGAAATTCAAGGCATGGGAATCAAATTTCAATCATGGAACTTCGAGACTTTATTTTTATTATTATTTTGACCAAGAAGTCAGCACTTCAAGATTATTTTTGCTGCATTATGTACTTAATGATGGGAAACATTAGCACTGGTGCCATTAAATCTTCTACTGGGAATCCAGTTTATGTCATTGAGCGAAAACTGATTGCCTCCCACTCACCCACCCTAAGTGACATGCCATGCAGGTAAACAGTGAGTAAACAAACCAACCCCTGTGTTGCAAAATACGATATTGCTGATGCAGGGCTAATCTCAAAATCTCCAATACACTCAGCAAATTCAAATCCGGCCCATAACGGTTAAACAATTTGGGGGGGCGAGGCGGGGCCGCACATCTTAGCAAAACAATGTGCATATAGATGCCCCCCAAGGGCCGGAAACAACGTTTGGCAGAAAGACTACGCATCACCCATGGTTCCAGTCAAGGTAAAATGACTGAATTATTGTGACATCAGTAAACCGGTAATTAGTTTCGCATGTCGTTGCCTGCATCCCTCGAGATCATTCATAAAGAAGCTCTCGCAAAGCATCTCTGCCCATTAATGTGTTTTTTTCCAGGAAATAAGAAAGACTGGCCCATCTGACCCAATGCGACTATCTGTGATGCGCTTCCAAGTAAGCACAGATAAAATGCAATCTTGTGAGCCCTAAGACACCTGCTCCCAGCAGGGAAGCTTTTCTTATGAACTGCCAAGTCTTTTGTTACAGTACCTCGAGATGCAATGATATTTCCAGCTGGAATACACCCGCGTTAACTTGGCTGCAACCACTTGAAAGCCATCACTGAATATTTATTACCACATGCTGTGCCACACAGGTATGAGCAAATATGTGCCAAAGGGAGCATTGAGAGAATAATTTGGCACGGGTGGGGAAAACAGAACCAGTCTCAAATTAGCCTTTTATTTTTAATTTTTTGTAATCTGTCCTTTGCATTGGAAGAGGGGCAGATTTGAGAAAGCAGGTATTGTTGTTTTTCTCATCAAGCAGTGATTTTGCCGCGGAATCACAGATACTTTCATGATTCTCCAATGAAAAGTACAGGAAACTTTTCTTAGTCAACCTAGCAGGTTGTCCCAGCTCTCTGTTTCTGCATCACCAGTGTGGCGCCATGGTTAGGGCACTGAACAAAGAGTTCTAGTCCCAATTCAGCCATGAAAATTGCTGGGGGATTGAAGCTATCTTTTTGGGGAAGGATATCTACAATAAAGATGAGTGTGCTGCCAAGGATGTTATTTCTATTCCAATCGCTACCGATAATTAAAGGGGCATCAATTTTCAAAGAATGGCAAAAAATGGTTTCAAGATACATCTGGCAGGGCAAGAAGCCAAGGATTCAGTTTAAGTTATTAACAGATGCGAGAGAAAGGTGGCTTCGCCCTGCCAGACTTGAAACTATATTATGAAGCATCATGCCTCTGTTGGTTAAAGGAATGGATTAAATTAGTGAATGGAGAGTTGTTAGATTTAGAAGGATTTGATAATAGATTTGGGTGGCATGCATATCTGTGGTATGAAAAGAAAAAAATTCATAAAGGCTTTGAAAACCACATCTTCCGAAGATCACTGATAGAGGTGTGGGAGAGGTATAAAAAATTGTTGGAACCAAGACTCCCCCATTGGCTTTCACCATTGGAAGTGATGAGTGTGAAAAAGATAAATATGAGGGGGAGGTGGATAACTTATGGAGAATTGATAGAAAGAGAGGGGAGAAAATGGAAAATGAAGACTTATGAAGAGGTGAAAGAATTTGTTTATGATTGGTTGCACTACTACCAGATTAGTGAAATGTTTAAAAAAGACTGTAAAATGTATGGATATGAAGGAAAAGAATCAAAATTTCAAATAGAGGTATTGAATAATGAGTATAAAAATTTGTCTAAAATGTATAGAATGTTGTTGGAATGGCATACAAAAGATGAAGAGGTGAAATCAGTAATGATACATTGGGCCAGAGACTTTGGTTATAATATACAATATGATGAGTGGACGAAATTATGGAATGAAAGGCTAAAATTTACTGTGTGTACCGCGTTGAAGGAAAATGTAATGAAAATGGTATATAGATGGTACATAACGCCAGTTAAATTAGATAAAATGTATAAAACATGTAACAAGTGTTGGAAATGTAAAGAAAAAGAAGGAACTTTCTATCATATGTGGTGGGAATGCAAAAAGGTGAAAGGCTTCTGGGAAATGATATATAAGGAATTGAAAAAGATGTTGAGATATACATTTGTTAGAAAACCAGAAGCCTTCTTACTAGGACTGGTAGGTAATGAAATTAATAGAAAAGATTGTAAACTTTTCCAATACACTGTAACAGCTGCAAGAATACTTCTGGCGCAAAGATGGAAGCAGGAAGAAATTCCAACTGTGGAAGAATGGAGAATGAAATTGACTGAATATGTGGAATTGGATAAATTGACTGGGAAGATTTGATATCAGAAAGACCAAAAGTTTATCGAGGACTGGATGAAATTCACAGATTATCTGAAAAGCATATGTGATGCACAGACAACGCTTGTTAGTTTTGAAGAGTCTCTGTGAAAAATTAAGAAATATTGTAAAAAAGATAGTAGGAGAAAGGAAGAGGAATGGTTAAAGGCAATAATAAGTGCAGAAATGCGTTAACAAGAGAAATTTTAACAAAAGATTGGCAGAGAAATTGAGGGAAGTCAAAAATTGATGAATGTGAGAGTTAATATGAGTTGATTGTATAAAAATGTTTGGAAAACGAATAAAAAAATATTATTTAAAAAAAAATGCTGGGGGATCTGGGGCCAGTCCCATCCTTCAGTCCAATCTGCCTTGCAAGGTTGTTGTGAAGATAAAATGGGGAAAAGGAGAACCATGTGTGTCACCCTTCAGGTCCTCGGAGGAAAGGAGAGATAGAAAAGTACGGTAATTAACATTACATTCACTTGTACTGCCTCTGCTTCCCCCCTCCAGAACCGGCTCCCCATATCACCTGATCAAGCTGGGCTGGCATTGCAGTTCATCTCCCATCAGTTGTGCGGAAAGCACAGTGAAGTATCAAAGACCAGGACTCAGTAGGTAGAGCAGGAGACTCTTAATTTCAGGGTTGTGGGTTCGAGCCCCATGTTGAGCAAAAGATTGCATTGCAGGGGATTGGACTAAATGATCCTCGTGATCCCTTGCAGCTCTATGATTCTCTCTGGCCCAGTGTTAGAAGGAGCCTGAGACATGTGGGGCCTTCCAGTAGATGCTGAGGTCTAAACCACTGAGCCTCTTGGGCTCGCCAATTGGAAGGAGGTCGGTGGTTCAAATCCCCATGATGGGGTGAGCTCCCGTTGCTCTGTCCCAGCTCCTGCCAACCTAGCAGTTCGAAAGCACGCCAGTGCAAGTAGATAAATAGGTAGCGCTGTGGCAGGAAGGTAAACGTCCTAGTTTTCACTTTTTGAAATACGGCAACCCTAGGTTGTCAGTAAGGAGGCAGGCAGGCAGGCAGTGGCAGAATTTGGGCTCTCAAATTTCAGTGGTGACCTGTGCAATGCTAAAATTTGGTGCCCCCGCCCACCTCTCACACACCATTCCACAACATTGTTGTGGTGTCCCCCTACAACACGGTGCCCAGTACAGTCAAACCAGTTGCACCCAGTGGCGGAGGAAGCCTCTCGAGCACCTGGGGTGGTGCGCCCATAGCGGCTAGGGACAGGGGGTGCCACATGACACCAATAGGGACAGGCAGAGGCAGAGTTAGCGGTGGCAGCACACATCCTGGGGGGTGCGCCAGCGGCGGGGAGCATCCCCTCAGGGATGACACCCAGGGCAGGCCGCCCCCACCTTCTCTGCCTCTGGTCACACCACCCTAAAACCACCTGAGCTTGGTGGGGCAGTGCCCCATTTGCCCTAGTGTACCTACCTCATCTTCTGCAGTTCTGGTCTCAAATTCCACCTCGCAGAGTGAAAATGAGGCTACAATGGGGAAATCTATCTGATTAGGGTCTCAGCGTTGCTTCTCGGAGTTTGGCTTATAAGCAGTAGACTCCTTTTGGCACCTCATTTATTGCTGTCTTCTGTGCCCTCCGAAGACCTCAATCAGCAAAGCCCGCTCCATGACACTTTAGCACACAATATGCAAATGTTTCATTTACAATTTTGACCATTCTTTGTATCAGCTCTCCTCAAGCTGTTCCTTAACATGGTGCTTTAAATCCACTCTGCAGTAAACATGGGGTGTGCTGCAATAACAGCCCATTTTCTTTCTGATTAGTAAATTATGGTGCTGGTCCCGGTTTTCATTCCAGCTGCTGCTAGCTTGGGAATTACACCAAAAAAAAAAAAAAAAAAAAAAGATGCACACACACACACACACACACACACACACACACACACAATGCAGAGCACTTTCAGACAAGACAAACTTTCCTTGATTTCCATCTCACAAAGGGGAAGTCTAGATTACTTTTTTCCATTCGAGGAGAAGTGAGTGGTGGAAGGGAGGGAGCGAGAAACCATTTTCAGCTTGACAGGGTGAAAAATGTTGTTTAAGAGCTAACATATTCCACAAGAAGGAGGCTTTAATAGCAGGACTTCTAAACTAGTTACAACAGAGCCCGTGGAAGTCCTTCCAGACTTTCCACAGAGGACAGGCTATTATATTTGCAGCTCTTATGTAATTTCTATCAGGGAGCTTCACAATAATTTATGAAAATCACGACATTCTGGTGCTTTAATACAGATTAAGCCATCCTGAGAGAGGAGGAGGAGAGGGAAAGAAATTCACAGCACCGCCGTTTGGCTACACGGCATATCAGCCCCGCGTCCAAATGGAATTCTGAAATCAGTTTCCAAACCGTAAAGTTAAATCTTCTTGCACAATTGACAGCCCATTTCTGAAACATGTATTTTGCTGTGGTGTGTATGTAATTTACTGTATCTGGACAAGTTGCTATAATTGGGGCAGCTTTCCCCACCAAGGAGGATAGAATGAACAGGCCACGTGCTCCAAGTGGGAGCCAATACAAATTTTAGTATCGTACAAACAGACATGATTGCCACGTTGTTCGTATTATTTTGGGAAAGGGGGCGGAGGGGTGAGAAATTGTTTTCATATTTCTTAAGAGGCTGATTTCCATTCGCTTCAGCCTGCAGTTTGCCTACAATAGTAGTTTTTACCCAGTATTCCTATTCTTATTCTTATTACAGGTGGTGCCTGCAGCAAAATGTTGCAGCGTTGTCCTCACTTCCAAGCAGGAATGCTCCTGTTTAGGATATCAGCCAGCCACACACTCCTCTAGGATAGTATAAGTTCTAAGACAGATGTGGGGAAACATTCCCCCTCCAGCTGTTGCTGACCTGCAAATCACCTCATCCCTGGCTAAAGGACATTCTTGCTGGGGGGCGGGAGTTGTAGTTCACTAATATCTGGAGAGCCAAAGGTTCCCCATGCCTGCTAAAAGTGGGCCATTTCATTCATTCATTCATTCATTCATTTCATTCATAGAGAGCCAGTGTGGTGTAGTGGTTAGGAGTGGTGGACTCGTAATCTGGTGAACCGGGTTTGCTTCCCCGCTCCTCCTCCTGCAACTGCTGGGTGACCTTGGGCCAGTCACACTTCTCTGAAGTCTCTCAGCCCCACTCACCTCACAGAGTGTTTGTTGTGGGGGAGGAAGGGAAAGGAGATTGTTAGCTGCTTTGAGACTCCTTCGGGTAGTCATAAAGCGGGATATCAAATCCAAACTCCTCCTCCTCCTCATTCCTCACCTTGTTCCCCCATTTTTCTTTTCCAACAGACTCGCAACATTTTATGCCTATTGCACATGCTCAGTCTTTGTTGAGCCTTTTTAGGTTTCAACCCTTAAATATTTTATTGTTTCATTACTTATATATCACCAGCTCCTATAAAATAGCATAGTGGTGATGAACAACTATATATACATGAGTACAATAAAACAAAGTGCCACTGAAAACAAAACAAAAAACCATCATTACAATGACTGGATAATGAAGGACGTCTCAACACCTGCATAGGCTTATCAGCATAAAAAAAGAGTCCATAGCAAGGATGCTTGACTAATATTTGCTGGAAGACTATTCCACAGTATGGATACTAAATGCCTGACGTCTGGTTGAAGCCACTTGGGGCTCTGTAACATGAGGGACAAACCACAGAGATCCCCTAAGCCAGGGACAGAGATCTTCCAGCCAGTGGACCAATCTTGGCCCGCCAAGAGCTCCAAGAATATTACTCAAAATATATTGTCATTGTGTTATTCCACCCCATTCATTTCAGTGGAAGAAGAGAAGAAGAAGAGTTTGGATTTGATATCCCGCTTTATCACTACCCGAAGGAGTCTCAAAGCGGCTAACATTCTCCTTTCCCTTCCTCCCCCACAACAAACACTCTGTGAGGTGAGTGGGGCTGAGAGACTTCAGAGAAGTGTGACTGGCCCAAGGTCACCCAGCAGCTGCATGTGGAGGAGCGGAGAAGCGAACCCGGTTCCCCAGATTACGAGACTACCGCTCTTAACCACTACACCACACTGGAGAGGTGTGACGCAGTGCAAATGGGGTGTGTGTAAAGCAACAACAGGAAATAACAAGAGAACAAGAGAACGGGCCTTTTCTGTGGTGGCTCCCCGATTGTGGAATGCTCTCCCCAGAGAGGCTTGCCTGGCACCATCATTACATGCCTTTAGGCGTCATGCTAAAACATTCCTCTTTACCAAGGCCTAATTAAATAATCTATGGTCTGAAAGTGAAAGTGTGGGGGAAGAACACTTTTATTATGATGACTATTTGCCAGTATAGACTGGAAAGAGAAGCTGCTGAATTGCAACTCATTACCAAACTTAAAACCATGGAGAGACCTGGTCTGAACAAAGACATTGGATTCTTATCTCATTATACATGACTAAGCCATTTTTCACCTTCTCACCCCTTGCCTTTTCCTATAAGACCTATTGCAGTCGTTAAGAGTCGTCAACAGGCTCATCTCAGCTATCTGCCAATCTCCCATTCCCACCACCCTTCTGAGTAATACCCCTCCCCACCTTCTCACTATATAGAAGGATCTGGCAACTTCTGTTTCAGTGTATCTGAAGAAGTGTGCATGCACACGAAAGCTCATACCAAGAACTAACTTAGTTGGTCTTTAAGGTGCTACTGGAAGGAATTTTTTTATTTTGACTATTTGCCAGTATGCTTTTTATTATGCTTTTATCGTTGATGTTCTGTAATGTGTTTTTACTGTTGTGCAACACCCTGGGTTCCTTTGATAAAAGGCAGCATATCAACTGAAATAATAATAATAATGATCCTATTTGCTGGACTGATTTCTTTTCCCGACATGGGATGAACAAGCAAATACCAGGAATTCCTCCTTCCATTTCTGGTGGAATTCTCTGACCACTCTATCTACTGCAGAACCTGTGGGTCCTACAACCCCAAGCCCTCTCTGGCTTTTTCAGCCTACCTCCTTGTGATGAGCTAGAGAGCACTGAATTTCCCTGGCTCCTATTCTCTTCAAACAGAGATTCCACTTCAGGTCTCCCAGTGCCATATGGAAATAGCAAGGCTCAGCTCAGTGATCATCAATGGCAAACAATCTGCTCTTGTGAGAACAGAAAATGCTCATTTTAGAAAGAAAGAAAAAAGATGATTCACAGCATACTCGCTGCATAAACAGCAGGGGATGCGAAGGCAGCCAGAAACCTCAAAATGAGAAAAGAAGCTCGCATAGCAGATGCAAGTGTACACAGACAATTTCTACTTCCTACAAAGGTTTGGCGTAAAGGCTCGCCAGTGTGGCTGGGAGGCAAGCCGCCTAACCAATGGACTGGTTAACTCCAAAGCGCTTTCCCCATGGAAGTGCAAGACCAGGTGCTATCCAGTTCCAGGCAGTGAGCAGAGCTGGATTAGGGTGCAAGATGAAATTGGGGTTGGTTCTGGTGTCCCGAGGTACTCAAGGTTCTTCGCCGGCATCACTTTGCTATAACAACACTGTGAGCTGCGTTAGGCTGAGATGCAAGGTCATCCAAGCTTCACAGCCAAGTCGAGACTTGAACCTGGATCTCTGAAGTCCAACATCCCAATCACACTGGGCTTTCTTTCTTTTTTTATAATCATATTTATTAGCATTTCCAATAATAACAGAATAAGAAAAATAGAGAAGATAAAGAAAAGAAAGAAAAGGAAAGACAAATTTAAATTCTTACTTTCATAACCTTCTTTCCAGGACTCCCTCCTTCCCCTCCCGACTGTATTCCCCTTTCCCTAAGTTGGTTCCACAAGCTCCCATTCCCAATTAAAATCTAATATGTTTAACCCATTAGCCAATTTAAATTTATACAATCTTACCATCACTCCTTATCTTTAACAGAAATAGAAAAAAGATTTTCCCCCCAAGATCTGCCCCAATTTCCTTCCACGAATTCCCCCTTTTTTTAAAGAAAACATGTTAAATCAAGATACCAAAGTTATATAAAGAAAAAGAAGATAAAAGATATAAGAAGATTCGAAAAGTTGGTTACATAGCCTTTGGATTCCAAGATTCCCCCTCCCTTCCCCGGTTTGAATTCCCCATGTCCATCAGTCTGTATGTTATCGGCCTGGAGGTCTCAAGTCCACAGCCAAATTTTTCTCATTCCACCTTGCCAGTTTTCTTTAAATTTATTTGTTTTGTTGATGTTTAACTTCAGAAATCCAGCCTAATAGAGGCCTTTAGTTTCCTTGGTCTTTGTTACTCCTCCCATTGTTCTTTCCGTGTCGTAGTTAGTCCGTTGTTCTTTTTATTCCTTACTTTCTCAGGTTTCTTGTCTTGTTCAGCTGCAAAACGTTCTTATTCCAAAATCTAGTATCTCTGCAGAGGTTTGTTATTCAGGAACAAAAACTTACGTCCAGTCCCTTCCTTTCTTCAATAGAAAATTCTATTGTCTCCTTTTAATATAAACACCTCTGTAGACAAAATAGTATTTCAGTTTTGCAGCTTTCCCAGAAGATAAGACCTGTGTACATCCCAGAGTAGTTTTCCACATACGACCGCTTGTAATGTCCCGAAACCCCTCTAGGGGGATTGCAGTAACTTTGTATCCTCTAATCCAAAAGTCAAATTGTTGTTTCTTTTTTCCCCCAACAGTTTGTATCCATATTATATCAAATTATAACAGAATTAACCAGCAAAATACTTGTAACAAAGTCCTCTTTATATTCTCAAGATTTGACAGCTACTTTGACAGCTGTCAAATTCTCCGTCTCTCTTCGCCAGGTTCTAGGAATCGCCCCGGTTCCCAGGGGGGGTTGCCTTTTCCTCTCACCCTCCACTTTTCTCCTCCAGCACAATTCTTGTAATTTCGCATCGTGGAATTAATAATTTTTATCAGCAGTAAACTTCTGGATCGATCTTGGTTACCCAGTCCTTGTTTTAGCATGTTTACAATCAGGGGGGGACTGACTTCCTTTTTAGATCGCCCCCGCTCGTGCCGAATCCGAAAAAAGTTTCTTTTTTTCTCCTTTTATACCCGGTTACCCAATTACTCACGGGTTGTTGTTAAAAGTCCGAATTTCCAATGGAAGAAGCCAGCGCTCTCCGTCGAATGGCATGCGGCTGCGCTTGGCAGGGGAAGCAGAGGACTCACAGCACCACGCCGCTCCCCGGCACCCGATCGGAAGCCTTTAAAAAGGCTCCTTCACGAGTCGGGAGGGCGCTAGCGGTGCCAGCCGAGTCACCATGTCCACGGGCTCCGTGCCCGTGGTTTTTAAGGGTCCCCGCGTCGCCGGCGCGGTAGGACCCAGCCCCTGCCGAGCAGACTCCCTCCAGAGCTCAGAGGGAGTCCGCCATTCGGCGATGGTGCCAACCCGGAAGTCCCACACTGGGCTTTCAAGGCTTCAATGGGAGGTGTCTTGCTTGAAGCCAACGCTCAGGACACAATGGAGTGCATAAGAGGCAAGCAAGATGACATTTGCAAACAGCGGAGGGCTGCTCTGGACTCTAACTGTTCTTGCTTGCCCTGCTCTCTGTGTAAAGAGCAATCACCATTGTATCCAGAATCTGCAATAAAGCTCACTCTTCCCTGCATTATGTCTGAATGTCAGAGATTAAGTATGCTGTCAGGCCGGCATTAAACAGTGTTGCTGGGATCATAAAGAGAGGCATTGTGTACAAATATTGTGATCGATTCAGCCCCACAAACAATTTGCTCTGATCAGCTCCTTAAATTGCGGCTCTCTCGCCAGCTCCAGCAACAGAGCCGTGTGTAAATCACTACTCAATCAAGCGCCCTAGATATTGTGTGCGCTACAATGCAAATAGGCCCGGTGATAGTTTAGATATGATAATTAGGTGAAAGCAGGATCGTTACCTACAAGGTAACCGCAGCAGCGCTGTCACTTTCATGATTAGCAGCAGGCTCTGTGCCTCTCTCAGTTCAACCCAGAGAGAATTTGAGCCCATTAACACTCGCGGCCAATCTGGTGGCACGCAGCTGAATTTTAATCTGTTGCTCTAGATAAGAAGCAAGAAAGCATTGTTTCTCTAGCGTTGTTGTGGGAGAGGGAAAGAATCAGCTGCACAAAAGGAGGAAGAAAGGAGTCTCCGTTGAGATCTGTGGCTTAGGGCAGGGAGTGGAGAACCTCTTAGAACTTGAGGGCCACAAACCCTCAGGAGCAACCTTTCAGGGGCCACATGCCAGCAAGAGACAGAGCCAGAGGCAAAGGCAAAAGAAAACAATGTGCCTGTTACACCCACTCAAGAGCCAGAGGCTGCTCCACAAGCAACTCTCCATCCTCTATCAAGGCAAGAAAGAGGGATTGTCACAGTCCAAGGACACATTCCAGCCAGGTGTGGAACAGGACCAGTGTGGAAGTGTGGCTTGAGGAAGTGGAGTCTTCTGAGGAGAGTTCCAAGGGCCAGACAAAGAGGTCTGGATTTGCCCCTCCCAGGCCTGAGGTTTCCCACCCATGGGTTTAGGTCAGGCATAGGCAAACTCGGCCCTCCAGATGTTTTGGGACTACAATTCCCACCATCCCTAGCTAACAGGGCCAGTGGTCAGGGGTGATGGGAGTTGTAGTCCCAAAACATCTGGAGGGCCGAGTTTGCCTATGCCTGGTTTAGGTGAAGAGACTTAGCTGCAAATACAACTATTCAATGTCCCTAACCCCTGGCCTACCTTGCAGCCAGTCAGTATGTCAATTCAAAGACCAGGAAACACAGTCCAAGGTCAGTCCAAGTAGCCAAGTCCAGCAATCAGAAGACAGTCCAGAGTCAAACCCGAAGCACAGAGGTCCAGGAACATCCAAGTCAAGGTCCACCAACATGGGCAGTTGAGCAGACAAAGTACCCGAGCTCTGCTTCCCTGTGACCCTCACCTGTGCCAAGCCTACCCCTGCTGAGGAATCACACCCTTCCTCCCACAGCTAGCAAGCCCCACCTGGCCAGCTAAGGAGCTGGGCTGGGGACTCTGGCCTGCCTCAGCCTCCTAGAGCAGGCATCCCCAACCTTCGGCCCTCCAGATGTTTTGGACTACAATCCCATCATCCCTGACCACTGGTCCTGTTAGCTAGGGATCATGGGAGTTGTAGGCCAAAACATCTGGAGGGCCGCAGGTCGGGGATGCCTTTCCTAGAGCATCCCTTCTGCTGCTCTCTATGCCTCAGAGCCTGCCATGTTCATGGGGACAGGGGCCCTCTGGCTCTGGGTCCTACTGCTCTGGTTCCTGTGCATTGACCTCCATCCCCTTGCCATCCCCGTCATCCTGCCAGTTCATGACATTCAACGTCTCAGGCCAATGTCTTTGATATAATCTGCTGCCTCAGCCTTTAAAGCTGGGGAGGCCGAGGATTTAACCTGGGGTCTACAGCATTCAAAGCAGAATGACTGGTCCTGACACCGGACTTTACTGCTTCCAAGGTGACAAGAAGCATGGCAATGGAATAATAGAATGTCAGGATAAATGAGCAACAATGACTCTGGTAATGAACAGAAAAGTCCTGTTGTTACGGAACGCCTCTGTCCTTCCGGGTCACCTTCAAAGGTAGCCCCACATAGAGGGCATTGCAGTAGTCAAAGCGGGAGATAACCAGAGCATGCACCACTCTGGCGAGACAGTCCCAGGGCAGGTAGGATCTCAGCCTGCATACCAGATGGAGCTGGTAGACAGCTGCCCTGGACACAGAATTGACCTATGCAATTGAAGTGAGGATGCCATTGGTCACCTGGGTCACCTGCAATAAAGTCCTCCAAAGGTAACAGAGCCACACCCTCAGAGCGGAGGAGCACTGTCCTCAAAGGCTCATTTGGTAGTGGTGCTTCGGGTCCTGCAGGCTCATCTGGTAGTGGTGTTTCTGGGGCTGGCCCTGCATTGCCTTTCCCTATCTGGTTCAGCATCCTCACCTGAAGAACAACATTGTAACTCCTAGTCCCTGCCAATCTCCTTCCATGCAAACCTTCCCAATATTGCACAGTAGACAGGGGAACAGGGTCTCCTTCCGTCTAGAAGACTATTTCTGTAAGCTTGGTTGCATAGGCTTGCTGTGCTATTTTATGGTTCGGAACTGTATTCCTTTGTTTTTCCATTACAGTATTCCTGTTCTAATGAATACACACACACTGCTTTTCTTAATGTTTAGCTGAAAATGAGAATTTAAAAAGTGACTAATCAGTAAGTGTCAAACTTGCCTGGTAATGCGGGGAAGCACTGGACAGCTAGTGCTGTAAAAGTAAATTGCTCTAGGATGGATGGACCAAGGATTTGGCAACTCTTAATAAATATACTATAGAGCAGAGATGAAGAACCTCTATAGCCTACAAGAGGCTGTCCAGGCCACATTCAGCTCCCAGGCCTGAGGTTCCTCACCTCTACTTTAAGCAAAACAAATGAACAAGAAGTCTTAACAAGCCTTCCAGTTGAGGGGAGCCAATGGCCAGCCTGGGTGGGTGTAGTCACTCTTGTATCCAGGATTCCCTTACTTTCCCAAGAGATGTCCCAACCTGTAGTCCTGGCAGCTCACCAAAGAACCTGGTTCGAGTCCCAGAAGCTCCTGACAATCATTCAGTTGACTGTTATGTTCTTGCTTAGTTTAGCTCCCACTGACATTCTATTGTTCAATAGGACCACAATTAGAAGTATCACTTGTTTCCGTTCTGTGACTCAGTGTTTATTTTTGGGGTAGTGCTGTGATGATTCGTGAATGAGTAAGCACACAGGAAAACTCTCCAATGCCATGGCATGTTGCTGTCTGCAGCAGCCAGTCTGATGTTGGAGTGCCTCTCTTTAACAACTTGTCCTTTCTTGGCACCTAGTTCTTCCATTTCACTGTATCAGGCTATTAAGTAAGCTGGAGGCAGAAAGCATAGCTACCTAGCAGTGCAATCCTATACATTTCTACTCTGAACTAAGCCCCAGCAAGTTCAATGGGGCTTCCTCCCATGTAGGGATGTTAAGAAGGCGTGGTTTTCCATTCTGCCCTGCATTCATTGCATGCAGCCTTGTTTCCATTCGGCTGCAGTTCGACATCTGCTTTAAAAAAAAGTTATTTGTCTCACTGCCTGCATTTGGCAAAATGACATAAATTGCATTGTTATTCCATTTTCCCGCCCCATTCATTTCAGTGCAAAGGAAACAGAGTGCAAAAGGCTGGGGATCAGTTATATATAACCGGTGGACCGAAAGCAACAACAGTGAATGCCATTTGCATTTACAGTGGTACCTTGGTTTACAACCATAATCCGTTCTGGAGGCCCGGTTGTAAACCAAAACAGGTTGTAACCCAAGGCACGCTTTCACCAATGGGGTCTCCCCCCCAAAAGTTGGTTGTAATCCCAAAAAATTGGGTTGTAATCCCAAAAAAAGAGACACGCACTTCCGGGTTTGACGTGGTTGTAATCTGAAGCAGTTGCAAACCAAAGTACCACTGGACTGACTTCTGTTCAGAGATGGGATAAACAAGTGAACATCAGCAATTTCCTCTCCTGTTTCTATTTTCACCAGAATTCCCCAAAATCCCTCCTCCCAGGTAACCGACAGTAGGACTGCAGCCTAAGTTTATTTTTTTATGTGTCATTTCTGTGGATGTGAGTATCGATATCTTAGGAATGGACTCCTGAACACCAGTTGTTCTTATATTTATGTCCTATGTTTCTTCCAAGGAGCTAAAGGTGGTGTATGTGGTCTTTCTACTCCCAATTTTATTCCCATAACAACCCTGTGAGGTAGGTTAGGCTGAGAGACATGGACTGGCCCACGGTCACCCAGTGAGCTTCATGGCTGAGTGGGGATTTGAACCCTGATTTCCCAGGTAAGACTTCAACACTCTAGCCCAAGGTTTCCCCAGCTTGGGTCTCCAAGGTTTTGGACTACAAGTCCCATCATCGCTGAACACTGGTCCTGCTAGCTAGGGATTATGTAGTCCCAAATCAACCAGAGACCCAAGTTTGGGGAACCCTGCTCTAGCCACTGGGCCTCTCTCCCCTGTTAGCTGGTCTTCACTATGATTTGTAAATATCCCAAGAACTTCATTCACAAAGAAGACACCACAGTGTTAAGACTAGGAAAGATCATGGAGGCATTGAAGGATCTGCCATTAGCTAGTTTTTCCTTGGCTAAATATGGCAGTTCCTCTCTAGGGCTGTTCTTTTTGTAAAAATAAAAAAATAAAATAAAAAACCATGTAAGTAAGAGAGCAAAGGAAATGTCCCTAATACACTAACAAGCAAGCAGAATTCCGCAGCAGCTGAAATGACAGCTGATCAATAGAAAAGCCCTTGGTAGAACACAGCGCCTCTCTACAGTATCTGAAAATGCATTAAACATAATTAGTAATGAAGCTCATAATACAAGAAGCTCTTTGACGTTTCAGTGATTTTTATGTTCTATTATTCCTACTGCCAAAATCAAAGTAAGAGAGGAGGAGATCAGGTCCGCTAACTCTTAGCATTGCACATGTCCAGGCTCTCATCTGAATGGTGTACTTGGACTCAGATTAAGTTTTCTGCTGAAAACTTTAATGTTCAGATCAGTATGGTGTGTCCAAGGTGCAGCAGATGGTATGCATGGCTGGGCAATCCAATGAGCAACATTCCTCCCAGGTCCTCATTATAAAGAAGCGGTGGTAGACATAATTTTAGCATAGCAAGTGGGATATTCCTTTGGACTGGGCAAGCGGGCAAGCATAGCAAGTGGGATATTCCTTTGGACCTGAGCTGTCTGTTGGCACCAGCACTGATGTCTCCATCTCCTACATGTTGGAGGAAGTGGCAGCACAACGCACAACCAGACCAGGTATCTGACATATCTTTGGAGGGCAGGCTCTCGTCAGCTGGTGCTGATGAAGAGCAAGGCAGAGTGGGAGGAGAGAGGCAGGTCTGGCATGGAGTGACTTGGTGACAGGGTTGTAGGCAAGACTGGCATGAGGTGAAGGGGTGGTAACCCACCAGGTCCCTCTCCCAGGTCAGAATCCTCACCCTCATCATCTATCTTGAGTGTCAGGCTTCGGGGAATCGGCTTCCATGGCAGTAGATAAACAGAACAAAGGAAGAGGAGTCTTCTTACCAGTTAGAAACTTTAATAATCACAGCGAGAGAACAAAGAGCACATCTCCTAAATATGGCGGTGCTCCCAATTAAAAGATCCCACCCCCTTCTGTCTACATCACATCTATGTCTTGTAATCTGAGCTTGTACCCTCTGTGCTTTCTGTTCTGCCACTTTCTGAGCTCTCCGTGTCTTTGGGGAAGGGGGTGAATGCTGTTCAGAGACTGTGAATCTGTTAACCCTCTCTCTCCCAGTGTCTATTCTCCTAGCTGCTCCCCATCCAGTATTTCCCAGCTTCTGCCTTCTGAACTATGTCCCTCTGCAAACCACTGTTCCAAATCTATACTGTCCTCCCGCTCTTGGGAAGATTCAGGATCTGGATTAGGAGCAGGGGGAGGGGGAAGGGGAGGGGGAGGGGGAGGGGGAGGCTCCCACCATCTCTCCTCAGTGCAACCCTCCTCAGCACGGTCCCTGACACTTAGCAACTGTGATGTTTAATGGGTCCTGATGCAGCCTGCCCATGGGGAGGACCTCCTTCCCACGTTTATCAGCTGGAAGCTCCTCCTTCAACCACCCAGGGCTGGCCCAGGATGTTTTGGTGCCAGAGGCAGAACAGAAAATGGCGACCCACCACCATCAACACTGCCTGAGGTGACTGGAGGAAGCCACGAGAAGTCCTGTCATGCTGAAGGAGGCTGGAGAAGAGCAGGCAGTGGCTGAGGAAGGGTGGAAGAGGAAACGGCGGTGGCCAACAAGCGCAGGAGGTGTTGAGCAGCACAATCCTCAGGCCTTGGATCTGCTGCTTCTCCCAGCTATCCCCAGCCTGCCTCCCGAGGCAACTGCCTCACTTTGCCTTTCTGGCAGGCCACCACTTTTTTGCCTCTGGCCAAGAATTCAGCTCTGAAGCTCAAATATCTTCCCCGCCATGGCAACAGACCCATGCAGAATCAGAAGCCTCTCATTCCGCTGGGTTTGACAACACTCCTTCAGCTCACTGCAGCTTCTGATTCACAAGTCCGTAAATGAGCCCACAAATCAAAGGCTCAAGTGAGCTTCCAACCCCAGGAGAAACAATTGTGGCAAGGGCCTCTTCATATAGCCCTTGCTATTAACAGCACACAAAAGCTTTGGGGATCATCAGCGTCAGTGTTTGAGGGACTTGGCTGCTCTCAACTCAGGAGCTACATATACCAGCCTTCCTAGCGCTCAATTCATCTCTTGAAGTGACAAGCAAGGTTGGGCTCTTGCAGTGGAAGTATAAGGAGAAGGCAGCCGTCTGAGATTTGATCTGCTCTGGGCCTCGAAGCATGGGGGGGAAAGGCCATATTCACACAAACAAGCTACCTCCAGGGTTCTGTGCTTCACCCCGGAGCCCCGTCATGTATAATCAACGTCAGAGCAACATATGCCCTTTCAAATCCACTTTGCCGAGTTTAAGCAATCGCTAACTTTTCTCATCGCAGAAGACAAACGAATCCAAGAATGCAGATGGCAGAGAAGAAACTGGGAGCACTGTCAGCAGTCTCACTCTCTTCCAACACCCTGCATCTTCTGTTGCTCCAGTGCAGGGGCGGAGAAGGTTTTTCAGCCCAGGGGTCATATCGCCTTCTGGGAAACTTCCCAGGGGCCGCACGCCAGTGGTAGGTTGGACAAAGAGACCCTCCTGCCCCAGCCCCCGCTTGATGCGCCTGCCCAGCAGCAAGGGTATCAGGAACTGGTCTGAAGAGGAGGGCTGGGAATTGCCCCCTCCTTCCCCTCTGCTTCTTTCGGAGGGGGGGGAATCTCCACCCCTCCCCATTCTCCAGTAGCTGCAGGAAGAGATGGAGACAGGGCTAATTTATGACAGGACACAGAACTGCCAAGTTACAAGGTATTGGGAGAAGGAGGGGGAGTTGGAGAACAGATAGCAGACACATCATTAGAGAGCCTCTCCCTTCTCCAAGGACATGCCAGTCAATTAAAATTCAAGAGAAAAGAGGAGAGAGGAGAGAATCCCTTGGTTCTGACAGAGGGCTGGGTGAATGTGCTCTGCCCCCACCTGGCAAACGTGCACATGCATCTGCCCCGGGCACCAGTGAACAGTGCTACGCCACTGTCCTAGAGGGCTGCATTTGGTCCCTGAGTGGGAGGCTCCTCACCCTTCCTCAACCTGATGTCCCCAGATACTTGTAGACTACAACTCCCATCATCCCTAGCCAGTATGGCCAATGGTTTAGTCCCAAGCTTCAAGCTAACACCTCTGTGCATCTTGTTTCAGAAATAGGTAGGTTCACATTTAAATGTGATCTGAATCAAACTTTTCTCTGATCCCTATCTACTAAGAAACCTACTTTACAAAGATGGTACCAAATAGGGCAAATCCCCCCCCAAAAAAAGACTGAATGTCCATCTTGTACTTTCTGGATGTGTGTCCATGCGCACATGCACACAACTTTGATATCAATTGCACATGGCAGGATAGATCCCTTGGGGATTCTGGAGCTGCGAGGCTTGACCTTTAGAGAGGCCAGGAGAAATATTTTCCCCCTTAAAAAATGAAGGATGGAAAACAGAAATCAATGCCCTTAGAAATGAGAGCATTGCTGACCAGGAGAAAACAAGGGCATTACAATACAAGGTCCTCGCTATGGACTATTTAGGTGGCACAACTAACCCAATGCAGCACAACTGTGTGATAACCAGACATTGAGAAGAAGAAAAAGCGCTTCATTTTCTTTATACAGCTGAAAGGATTTTTTGCACCATGCCGTTAAACATCAGAGGGCAAGAGAAATCCTATTTTAGACATCTGCCTGGAGGACCACCCAGCTTCAAGCCATATCTCCGCTTGGCTGATGATGGCCAGTTTCCTTCTGAAGTCAGCGGTGGCTCGAGCCCTGGGTCCCAACCTTTCTCTCTATTTCTATTATTTAAATAGAGAAACAGAATGAATAGTAGTAAT
>NC_138139.1:13500067-13670067 GCF_964188305.1 Podarcis bocagei
GCCACCTACAGGGGTGATGGTCACCAAGACGGTTATCATTCCCTCTATGTACAAAGTTTGGAGACAAGTGTATATCATTCTGTAGCAGGGTAGGCAACCTAAGGCCCGTGGGCCGGATGCGGCCCAATCGCTTTCTCAGTCTGGCCCACAGACAGTCTGGGAATCACATGTTTTTACATGAGTAGAATGTATGCTTTTATTTAAAATGCATCTCTGGGTTATTTGTGGGGCATAGGAATTCGTTCATTTCCTCCAATATATATATATATATATATATATATATATATATATATATATATATATATATAATGTATGTATGTATGTATGTATGTATAGTCCGGTCCCCCACAAGGTCTGGGGGACAGTGGACTGGCCCCCTGCTGAAAAAGTTTGCTGACCCCTGAGCTAGACGTTTTGGAGAAAGTTCCATTCATTGCTACTATGAGCTGAATAAAGAGCATGAAATTCACACTTGACTCCGAGTATATTTCACTGGCGACGAAGGTGGGATTCCGCTGAGCTGACTGCCACGCACAGGTAGTCCTTTCCAGAAGTTCGTTTGACTTCTTAAATGTTCAAAAACCAAGGAGCAGCTTCTGATTCGTACAGCTGCCCCAAAAACAATAGCCGACAGCCGCATCTGATGTTTGGCTTCTGACAAACCTTTGAGAACTGGAAGACTTCCGGGTTTTTGAAATTTGGGAACCAAGGCGTTTGAGAACCAAGGTACCACTGTAATGGATTCTGGTGTCACACTGGTATCAATAACGTGTTTATCTAACAAGGGTATATATACAGGGTCTCTCCAAGTTTAAAAGACGAAAAGGACGGGGGAATCTGGACAATAATCAAGGTGTGCAGTTAACTCACAGTGAAAGACAAGGGTGACGGCACCACTCACAAGTGGCACATCCTCAGCCACATTGAGCACACACACACACAGCAAGTGTGCTTTGCACAGAAAAAGGCTGCAGGTTCAGTTCATGGCACCCCCAAGAAAGGTTGGGAAAAGCTCCTCTCTGGAATTGTGAGCCACCACTGTAGACCAGTGGTAAGGGACGCAGGTGGCACTGTGGGTTAAACCACAGAGCCTTGGGCTTGCCGATCAAAAGGTTGGCGGTTCGAATCCCCGTGATGGGGTAGCTCCCATTGCTCGGTCCCTGCTCCTGCCAACCTAGCAGTTCAAAAGCACGCAGTGCAAGTAGATAAACCTTCTCTGGCGGGAAGGTAAACGGCGTTTCCGTGCGCTGCTCTGGTTCGCCAGAAGCGGCTTAGTCATGCTGGCCACATGACCCGGAAGTTGTACGCTGGCTCCCTCGGCCAATAAAGCGAGATGAGTGCCGCAACCCCAGAGCCTGCCACGACTGGACCTAATGGTCAGGGGTCCCTTTACCTTTACCTTACTGTAGACCAAGGATGGGGACTCACCAGATGCTGAGGGACTCCAAATCCCATCAGCCCCAGCCAGCATGATCAATAGTCAGGGATCATGGGAGCAACATCTCGAGGGTCATAAACCAAGGATGGGGGACTTGCGGTCCTTCGGGTGTTGCTGGGGTCCCATTCCAATCAGCCCCAGCCAGCATGGCCAATGGGAAGCCAGACTGGCCAATGGAAGTTGGAAGCCACAATCTGGAGGACCACAGGTTCCTCATCCCCAGTGCGGATAAGGCTGAATCAGTTCAAAGCAGGTTGCCATTAGTTCCTGTCACAGAACTGTTAGAACCCAAAGTTAAGATCTTGTCAAAAATGTATAACTTGCTGTTGAAATGGAATACTCAGGATGAAACGGTTAAATCGGTCATGATTAAATGGGCACAAGATGTTGGACATAATATTATGTTTGCTGACTGGGAACAGTTGTGGACCACAGGTATGAAATTCACGGCATGTAATGCCTTAAGAGAGAATATTATGAAAATGTACATGACCCCAGTCAAGCTTGCAAAAATCTACCATTTGCCCGATAATAAATGTTGGAAGTGTAAATAAATTGAAGGTACATTCTTTCACCTTTGGTGGACGTGCCCAAGGATTAAGGCTTTCTGGGGGATGATATATAATGAAATGAAAAAGGTATTTAAATATACCTTCCCGAAGAAACCAGAGGCCTTTCTCCTGGGCATGGTCGGCCAATTGGTGTTAAAGAAGGATAGAACTTTTTTTATGTACGCCACAACAGCAGCAAGAATACTGATCGCAAAGTACTGGAAGACACAAGACTTACCCACTTTGGAAGAATGGCAGATGAAGCTGATTGACTGCATGGGACTGGCAGAAATGACTGGCAGAATCCGTGACCAGGGAGAAGAGTCGGCAGAAGAAGATTGGAAAAAATTTAAGGACTATTTACAAAAATATTGCAAAATTAAGGAATGTTGAATGATGTTGGATTGGAATTAAGTGGTTTTAAGCTGTAATTATGATAAAATGGTTTTCTTTTTCTTTTTTAAGTAAGAATGTGAAGTTATAATAATTTAAGATGTTGAGATAAGGATTTGCTTTATAAACAACTTAAATTGGGGATACAAGAAGGGGAGGTATGAGGAGGTCGGGGAAATAAGCTACAAGAAAATAAGCTGTGAAATGTAAGTGTTATTCATATTTTTATGTTTGTTTTTTCTTTTTTGATTGTATAAAATTGGAAACTTTAATAAATATCTTATAAAAAAAAATAGTTCCTGTCACTGAAGACAGCAACTTTGTCACCCTGGTGCAGATGATGCTCCTCTTAAGGTGTACGTGATGCTTCCACCTTGCCTAAGGAAATGGATTCGTTGCACCAACCTACACCACACTGTCAACAAATGCGTATCCTGAGAAATAGCTCCCAAGTTTGTTTGTTTCTTTCTTTAAAAAAAAAAACCTGATTTATAGTTCTTATCTCAAGTTTCTAAAGTTGATCTGAATCTCCCATATAGGGAATTTCAATGCAACAGTAAATCTTTTAAGCCGTGAAGGAAGCTCACCAAGAGAAGCAATGTCCCTTATCGGTGGAAGATATGATAAATCTGGAAATTATATATAATTCATCATGACACATATCAAGACATTACACCAAATGCTGACACAAGACCTATTTATGACATTGCTTTCCTATGCGCGTTCCCCATAGAATCTCTCTGCCTCGCATTTCCAATTTGCCACCTGCTTCGGAGAACGCCTCTGTACCTTTTTAGAAGTAGATGGAAAAGTGGGGGAGGGAGCCAACAAAAAAAAAAACCCAAACTCTGAAATCTCCTCATTCAGCAAACATTTCCCAAGATAGAAACAGTGGCAGCCATCTACCAACAACGAAGAGGAGCGAATGAACATTTAACTGCAGATCAAAAAGAAATGTAGGCACAATATGGCTTCATTTAAAACCGCATGCCGTCAGACAAGCAAGCCATCCATTATCTATGAATGCGCTAATGCAAACGTGGAACTGTTCTTGGCTGTGGGATAAAAATGTGCTCTGCGTGAGGGGCTTTAATATTTATTCCTTTTGAACTAGCCATCAGTCCACGGGCAATGCTAGGGCAAGGAGTTCAAGGCAGAATTGCCTGCTTTTAAAAGGAATCTGGCCCAATTCTTCTATTGTTTTAACAGCCTCAACAGACAGTTTCAACAGGTGTTGTCTGCATGGACATTTAGGGTGAACTGGCGTGAGCTCTAGTACAGGAATGTCAAAATAAAGTTAAATCCACACATGAATTAAAAATATAAAACATGCAGCATGTCCATTGATGCATTCTCATAGCAGGGGCAATTGCAACTTTGTTGTTGTTTAGTCGTTTAGTCATGTCCGACTCTTTGTGAGCCCATGGACCAGAGCACGCCAGGCACTCCTGTCTTCCACTGCCTCCCGCAGTTTGGTCAAACTCATGCTGGTAGCTTCAAGAAAACTATCCAACCATCTCGTCCTCTGCCGCCCCCTTCTCCTTGTGCCCTCCATCTTTCCCAACATCAGGGTCTTTTCCAGGGAGTCTTCTCTTCTCATAAGGTGGCCAAAGTATTGGAGCCTCAGCTTCAGGATCTGTCCTTCCAGTGAGCACTCAGGGCTGATTTCCTTAAGAATGGGTAGGTTTGATCTTCTTGCAGTCCATGGGACTCTCAAGAGTCTCCTCCAGCACCATAATTCAAAAGCATCAATTCTTCGGCGATCAACCTTCTTTATGGTCCAGCTCTCATTTCCATACATCACTGCTGGGAAAACCAGAGCTTTTACTATACAGACCTTTGTTGGCAAGGTGATGTCTCTGCTTTTTAAGATGCGGTCTAGGTTTGTCATTGCTTTTCTCCCAAGAAGCAGGCGTCTTTTAATTTCGTGGCTGCTGTCACCATCTGCAGTGATCAAGGAGCGCAATTGCAACTAGGGGTGGGCAAACTGATCAGTTTGCAGGTGTCTTCAGTTTCCCCAATCTGAAGTTCAGATCAAATCATAGACTCTTAAGAGCTGAAAGGGACCCAAGGGTCATCTATTCCAACCCCCTGCAGTACAGGAATCTCAGCTAAAGTGTTATTGACTGATCCAAGAGAATCAGTTTGATTCTCTCTTTTTTTAAGTCCATGAAAATTCATCAGCATTTCAGTGTGACTCCTAGTACAGTGGTACCTCGGGTTAAGAACGTAATTCGTTCTGGAGGTTCGTTCTTTACCTGAAACAGTTCTTAACCCGAGGTACCGCTTAAACTAAAGGGGCCTTCCGCTGCTACCATGCCACCAGAGCACAATTTCTGTTCTCATCCTGAAACAAAGTTCTTAACCCGAGGTACTATTTCTGGGTTAGCAGAGTCTGTAACCTGAAACGTATGTAACCTGAAGCGTCTGTAACACGAGGTACCACTGTATACACATTTTTGTATGCAATTTTGCCAAACACACACATTTTTGCAAATCGCACTTATTAGTTTTCACTAATATATGCCTTGTTAGGCACACTTTACCTTAGTATATGCACACGACTTGGATGGGGCACTTCAGTGCAAAATTCGGAGAAGTAAGAATTTTGTAGGATGGCTGTGGGTTTTATTGTTTGTTTTTGAAGCTGCAAATCAAGTGGATTTGCCTTTGGATATGAACTGAATCAAGTTCCTCCCCCATTCCCAGGCCTACAGCAGGTGAGCTTCTGCCTGTCTTGTATCTGCGAACAGCACAGGTCTCCTGAGAGAGCTCTGTGCTTCCACCACCTGCTGTTTTCTCCAGCTCCTGCTTTCAGCTACTGCCCTTCATTCTTTATCCCCCCAGGCACGTGGTCAGTTCCCCCTGTTATCTCCTCCTTCTCCGTGCAGGTATTCAGCAGGGTTGGAGAACCAGTCGCCTTTCTGATTTTGTTGGACTCCAGCTCCCATCAGCCCCAGTCAGCATGACCAAAAGCCATGAATAATGGGAGTTGAAGTCCAGCAACATCTAGAGCAGTGTTTCCCAACCGGTGTTCCGCGGCACACTAGTGTGCCGCGAGATGTTGCCTGGTGTGCCGCGAGATGTTGCCTGGAGGGAGGCGGGCGAGTCGGGCGGCGAGGAGAGGCCGCCCAGCGTGGGGCTCTCGCCGTCTGCCTGCCTGGCTGCCTGCGAGCTCGGCGGGCAGCGCCTCCGTCCGCAGCGCCCGCCTCGCGGCTCTCATTCCCTGCCCCTGCCAAAGCTCACCCAGCCAAGCCGCGCTCTCCTTCCTGCCTCGCTTTGCTGCCTCCTCCCCCCCCCACCCCAAAGCTTGGAGGTTCCCCAGTAAGGGGGAGGGGAAAAAATTGAAACTTACACTTTCGTGCGTCCCTCCCGGCATGACGCTGCGCGCTGACGTCACGGGGCTGTAATGGTGGTGTGCCTCGAGATTTTTTTCATCAAACAAGTGTGCCTTTGCCCAAAAAAGGTTGGGAAACACTGATCTAGAGGGCCACAGCTTCCCACCCCCAGTACATAGCATTTTCTGTCCTAATAGCTGCATGACTTGTTCCTACAGCTTCATTTTTCATTAGACACTTTCTCTCCTCTTCTTTCAGGTTCCTGAATCTCACTGAATTACAGTGGTACCTCAGGTTAAGTACTTAATTCGTTCCGGAGATCCGTTCTTATCCTGAAACTGTTCTTAACCTGAAGCACCACTTTAGCTAATGGGGCCTCCCGCTGCTGCCACACCGCCGGAGCACGATTTCTGTTCTCATCCTGAATCAAAGTTCTTAACCTGAAGCACTATTTCTGGGTTAGCGGAGTCTGTAACCTGAAGCATATGTAACCTGAAGCGTATGTAACCTGAGGTACCACTGTATAACCCCTTTCTTCTATATGCTTGACACGAAACCACCTAACCCTTCGTTTCCCTATAACCAGGTGTTTCTCCCCACTCAGTTTTCCATTCCCCAATTGGTTCCATAAGGATAGCTTCTACAATTCGATTACATTCATCAAAGTTCATAATCACAACCAAAGAAGCAACTTAGCCTTCTCTCACAAAAGAATAGAACATTATGATCCTACAGATTTGAGCCAGACCAGTTGGAATAGTTGTGAACGTTCCGTGACGTTGTAACAAGCTTAGCCAATCATTGCCAAAACTTTAATTGGCACAAAGATCCTTCAGCGGATTATGAAACACTTTGCTACCCAATCAACCTTCATTTCTCCTCCATAAATGAAAAGTAACAAGTTATAGCTTTTTGCATAGAGGTGAGATTTTGAAAGGGAGGGAGATGATTTTTGAAAGGAGAAAAATATTGACTGCCGTCCAAGCTGAATACTCCAGAGGACTTCAGAGTCGGAAAATTTTGGAGCCCAGTCACCCACAAAGGAACGTCTTTTTAAGAGATCCCGGTGTTCAGATTGTAAAAGCTGACAAGCCAAATGCCACTGTTGTGTTGAATAAAAGCAGCTATCTATTAAAATGAAGGAACATTGCCACTGAAATCTTTGTAATCTGAAATGTAATGCTTTAAAACCAAGTTAATTTCCAGCAGCTACAGCACAGGTGCTACAGAGATGACATATTCCTTATCCATAATAAAAATGATGGAGAGCCCACAATAGAGGCATTCAAACAAACAAGCGCCAGCGATCACCTTCACCCGAAAGTGTAGGTAGGCAGTCATTTCTCCTTTCCTACACGTCAGCACTATGAATGCAAAAGACTCGTAATTGAGCCAGAAGATACTTTATACCAAGAAAGGCCTTTGGTTGTATCTAGCACAGTGTTGTTAACACTGGCTGGCAGCAGCTCACATTCCCAGGCGACATTCCCAGCCCTTCTGGGAGCTGCCTGGGATTGTGCCTGGAACTGCAAGCAAGGCTAGTGCTCTGCTATTGAACGACAGTCCCTGCTCTGTGGCCTATTCCTTTTTTGGTTACTAGCATCAATCTCGTATTGGCAAAATCCTCGATATTTTCAGGTGTTCATGTTTTTAAACATATATGCAGGCGGTGTTGTGGTCTAAACCACTGAGCCTCTTGGGGCTTGCTGACAGGAAGTTCAGCAGTTCAAATCCCCGCGACGGGGTGAACTCCCATTGCTTTGTCCCAGCTCCTGTCAACCTAGCAGTTCGAAAGCACGCCAGTGCAAGTAGATAAATAGGTACCGCTCCAGCGGGAAGGTAAATGGAGTTTCCGTACACTCTGGCTTCCGTCACTGTGTCCCACTGCGCCAGAAGCGGTTAGGTCCTGCTGGCCACATGTCCCAGAAAGATGTCTGTGGACAAACGCCAGCTCCCTTGGCCTGAAAGTGAGGTGAATACCACAACCCCATAGTCGCCTTTGACTGGACTTAACCGTCCAGGGGTCCTTTACCTTTTACCTTTTATTTTTGTATACAGGCTCTATATACAGTGGTACCTCGGGTTACATATGCTTCAGGTTACAGACTCC
The DNA here is from genome assembly GCF_964188305.1 of Podarcis bocagei. Classification (NCBI taxonomy): domain Eukaryota; kingdom Metazoa; phylum Chordata; class Lepidosauria; order Squamata; family Lacertidae; genus Podarcis; species Podarcis bocagei. The sequence continues at coordinate 13,507,898 of NC_138139.1, forward strand.
GCTAACCCAGAAATATTACCTCGTGTTAAGAACTTTGCTTCAGGATGAGAACAGAAATCGTGCTCCGGTGGTGCAGCGGCAGCAGGAGGCCCCATTAGCTAAAGTGGTACCTAAGGTTAAGAACAGTTTCAGGCTAAGAACAGACCCTCGGAACGAATTAAGTACTTAACCCGAGGTACCACTGTACATGCATAACTATTGGCCCAAATCAGATGGAGGTGGCAATCCCAGTGGTTCAGGGCAGGAGAAGGTGTGATGTAGAGGTGGGGCAGGCCAGGTAAGGGGCACATGGCACAGGCAGTTAGCAAATGTGCCGTGTGCCAGCCCCTCCTCCAAGCTGGGGGATTGTGGTTGTCCTATCAGCCAGCTCTTGGGTCTGTGGCTGCTGCTGCTGAATGCCACACTGGCTCCAAATAAGACCTCCATCATCCATGATCTGATTATGGATGAAGAAGCTGGGTGGGTGAGCAGTACAGACTTGGTCTTCCCCAGCTGTGCCCACCTGGGTATTCGGCACAGCATCAGGACAGGGTCTTACATACAACTTTAGCAAATGTTCTAAAAGTATGGGAAGTGCTTTCTTAACCCCACCACGATCCTCCACCAAAATAACCACCTATACTGAGGTCATTCAAATATACAAACCACACATTAACAGGTGGAATGCGATTGGTGCCCACTTCCTATTCCTTCTACTAATGCATGTATTTTTCTTTTGCCTATTGACTTGGCTGTCTCTGTCAGGAGCAGCAGAACTCTGCTAATTCACACTAATGGCTGACAAGACCACAGCAAAATCACTAGACTTTGCAAAATTAGGAAGGAAGCATAGGGAGGGGGACTCAAATAAAAAACTCCAAACCGACCAAGTTGCCCTGTTGATTCATTTTCATACAAGTAGTTCAGTCTTGATTGCTTTAATTTGGAAATATTAGCAAAATGGCCTTGTATGTCAGGAGTGGGGAACCTGTTTCGGACTGAGCAACCTGGGTAATCACCTGGAGGCCACATGCCAGTCATGGGCGGGGCCACGGACCAAAGTGGGCGGAGCAACAAATGCACCTTTCACCTTTGTTTTTTGGGGGGTTTTTTGCATTTAAACAGGTCATTCCTATATGTGTATATATATATATATATATGAGGTACCCGTGAAAATCTATGAAAGCATATATATATATATATATATATATATATATATATATATATATATATATAAAAAATTTTTATTGGTTTTCCACAATTTATATAAACACAAACAATACACAATACAAACAGACAAACAAATAAACAAACAAACATGTATAATTTCAAATCCTTATTTCTTAAACCCAACTTCACCGACTTCCCCATACCTCCCCTTTCTGCATCCCAATTTCCAAATTAGTTTCAGCAAATCCTCCCCCTTAAGTTTATCTAATTTTCCCTTGTTCTTTTCTTTTACTTAACCTTTTACAGCTGTAATCCCCTTTTTCCTATACCCTCGACATTTTAGCATTCATTGATTTTACAATATTTCTTAAGATAAATTTTAAATTTCTTCCAATCTTCTTCCGCCGTCTCTTTCCCCTGGTCTCGGATTCTGCCAGTCATTTCAGCCAGTCCCATATAGTCTATCACCTTCGTCTGCCATTCTTCCAGAGTGGGTAGATCCTGTGTCTTCCAATACTTTGCAATGAGAATTCTTGCTGCTGTAGTAGCATACATAAAAAAGTCCTATCTTTCTTTAACACCAATTGGCCGACAATGCCCAAGAGAAAGGCCTCTGGTTTCTTGGGGAAAGTACATTTAAGTACCTTTTTCATTTCATTATATATCATTTCCCAGAAAGCCTTAATCTTCGGGCACATCCACCAAAGGTGATAAAAAGTACCTTCAGTTTCTTTACATTTCCAACACTTATTATCAGGCTAATGGTAGATTTTTGCTAGCTTGACTGGGGTCATGTACCACCTGTAAATCATTTTCATAATATTCTCTCTTAAGGCATTACATGCCGTAAATTTTATACCGGTGGTCCACAACTGTTCCCAGTCAGCAAACATAATATTATGACCAATGTCTTGTGCCCACTTAATCATAGCTGATTTAACAGTTTCATCTTGTGTATTCCATTTCAGCAACAAGTTATACATTCTTGACAAATTCTTAGTATTGGGTTCTAACAGTTCTGTTTCTAGTTTTGATTTCTCCACCTGGAAGCCAGTTTTCCTATCCTGCTTACACACCTCCATTATTTGATAATAATGGAGCCAATCTCGTACTTTAGGCTTCAATTTCTCATAACTCTGTAATTTCAGTTTATCACCCTCTTGTTCCAAAATTTCCCAGTATTTTGGCCATTTGGCCTCCATGTTAAGCTTTTTCACGGCTTTAGCCTCCATTGGCGACAACCACCTTGGGGTTTTATTTTCCAACAAATCTTTGTATCTAATCCAGACATTATATAATGCTTTCCTAACAATGTGATTTTTGAAAACTTTATGAGCTTTCACCTTGTCATACCATATATATGCATGCCATCCGAAAACATTGTTAAACCCTTCCAAATCTAAGATATCTGTGTTCTCAAGAAGTAGCCAGTCTTTCAACCAGCAGAAAGCTGCTGATTCATAGTACAGTTTTAGGTCCGGCAGGGCAAATCCCCCTCTTTCCTTTGCATCAGTTAAAATCTTAAATTTTATTCTGAGTTTTTTGCCCTGCCAGACAAACTTCGAAATATCTTTCTGCCACCTCTTGAAACAATCCATCTTATCCACAATTTGCAATGTTTGGAATAAAAACAACATTCTAGGCAAAACATTCATCTTAATAACAGCAATTCGACCTAACAAGGAAAGCTTCAAATTTGACCATATTTCTAGATCTTTTTTTACCTCTGTCCAGCATTTCTCATAATTATCTTTAAATAAATTCACATTCTTAGCTGTCATATTAATCCCCAAGTATTTCACCTTCTTTGCCACAGTTAATCCTGTTTCATTCTGGAACCGCGCCCTTTCAGTAACTGTTAAGTTTTTCTCCAGTACCTTAGTTTTTTGTTTGTTCAGCTTAAATCCTGCCACTTGACCAAATGCTTGAATTAGTTCTAAAACCCTTTTCGTACTAGTGTCTGGCTCTTGTAAAGTAAGCACCAAATCATCTGCAAAGGCCCTCAATTTGTACTGTTTAGTTCCGACCTGTACCCCTTTAACCAGCTGGTCTCTTCTAATCATATTTAGCAAAACCTCCAGGACTGATATAAAAAGTAATGGGGAAATTGGGCACCCTTGTCGTGTCCCTTTTTCTATCTTAAATTCTTCTGTAACCACATTATTTACAATTAACTTTGCCTTTTGTTCAAATGCACCTTTCACCTTTGGGCAGTAGGCTACACATACTTAAACACCCCTCTTTATCCAAGCACGCAAGAAGCATTCTCTAGCTTCAAAGGCACATGCCAGTCAGGCAAAAGCACCCAAGCAGAGTGAGAAATAGGGTGTCATGGACTGGTTGGACACAGAGGAATAAGGGGAGGAACCAGCTGAGGAACCCTCAAGGGAACAAGGCTCAGAGCCTGGTGGGACGACAATGAGCGGTCAGAGGGAGAAGACTGGGAAGAGGTGGTGTTGGAAGCTGAGGAAGGTAACAGGGCTTAGTGAGCAGGGAGAGTTTGTGGCAGAGAGAAGTCCAGAATCAGAGGCAGAAGTGGAAGCTGGAAAGGAGGGAGGCCAAGAGGCAGAGATGGTGAAGAGGTGTGAGTGTCTACCCTCTCTTGCTGTGACAAGCTGCGACAGGGTGAACTCCAGGTTGCTCTGTCCCAGCTCCTGCCAACCTAGCAGTTTGAAAGCACACCAGTGCAAGTAGAAAATAGGTGGGAAGGTAAACGGCATTTCCGTGCGCTCCAGCTTCCATCACAGTGTCCCATTGCGCCAGAAGCGGTTTAGTCCTGCTGGCCACATGCTCCAGAAAGCTGTCTGTGGACAAACGCCGGCTCCCTCAGCCTGAAAGCGAGATGAGCGCCACAACCCCATAGTCGCCTTTGACTGGACTTAACCATCCAGGGGTCCTTTACCTTTTTACCTTGCGAGAGCGAGTTCCTTACTTTAACTATGTGCTGCATGAAGTTCTTTATTTCATCTGTCCTGAATCTTCCAACATTCAGCTTCATGGCACGACATTCATGATCACCTTGTCATTTTTTTCCATAGCTTCATTAGCATCCACATCTCTCTAGTGGTTCTTCCCTGTAGGTTATGATCACTGTTGTCTACTTTCTATCTTCTCTAGATTGTTTATTAGCATCCTACCAACCTTTGCTGCTGTTTATGCAGCAGAAACATGGAAGTATTTCCAACAGTTACAACTCTCTCTCTTCCCCCGCCCGCCTTTCCTTCCTAATTTCTCCATTCTGCCCCAATTTTTCCAAAGCCAATTCACTGTCAGGTCACACACACACACTCCTCCCTCTCAGTTTTGTGTCATAGAGTCTTTCAGTAGAAAAGAAAAGGGAGCTTGCGGAATGAGATCAGGAAGGTCACATCACAATTCACTTCTCCTGTGATCTCAGGTGGGAAGTGAAGCGTGCGATTTATGTTTCCCAGAGCTTTTAAATCTCGTTCCGGGCTTCATCTTTCTCTCACAAGCTCACCACGAGCCCCACAGATCGGCAGTATCGCCCCTCTCATACCATACACCCAGAGAGGAAACTCACCAACAGCAAAGTTGAGTTAGCAAAGGAATACTGAACAGTTCCCTTTCACTTTCTTCCCAAAACCTGCAGCCGATGCTCATTTTGCCATTACTAAAGCGGATTAACAGCCTTCCCATTCGATTCCTGCACTCTTCCCGGAGCCACTGTTCTCTCGCCACCTTTTCTGTCTATCGATCACATATTGTCACGCACACATTCAGGATGCCCTTAAGAGCCAGTTCACACACCAGGCCTTTCAAAGAAAAGGAAAGGAGTGTTTGCCCCCACCTTCCCTCCCTGCCAACAGTCAGAGGCTCCCACACTGAGCACATGCCACTGCATAGAACTTGGAGGGGCAGCCCATTCCTTGAAAATTTGTGGGTGCCTAGGCCCCCCACTGCCCTACATAAACCCCCACTTCATTCATTTATTGATGTCCTCTTGCTTCATGTAAAACATCTCAAAGTGATTTAACATGGGTACACAAACACACACACACACACCAATTTCATTATAGAAAACATAAAATCCAATACGGAAATTTATGTTACTATATAAAATGGAATTTGTATTGATAGAACTGTAAAAATAAAATAGCAATAGCAAAATAAAACAAGAAAAGGGTTGTTGTTTTTTAGAGCTAAAGGTTTCTTCCTCCTAAGCCAATTCCACTCTTTATTTTCAACCATTTATTTAAAGTATTTGGGCCACATCCAAGCCAAACATTTAAAGCATTCTTACATTGCTTTAACAATCATGGCTTCCCCCAAAGAATCCTGGGAACTGTAGTCAAAGGGTCTTGGGAATTGCAACAAACTACCATTCCCAGGATTCTTTCGGGGTAGCCATGACTATTAAAGGGGTATAATACCGCTTTAAATGTTTGGTGCAGATGTAATCCAAAAAGCTCTCAAAGGGGGTTACAATAACAGTCCCTGTCCTCAGGTTGGCCATGTAAAAAACACAATACAACAGGAAAATGAATTAGGAGGGAGAAGGGAGGGGAAAGGCACACTCAGGCACTAGCAGACTACTCTGTGCAGTGGAAGAAAGGGCTCCAACTGCCTATTCACCTAGTCCTGTACCTCAAAATGCAAATTCACATCCAGATGTGCATCTGGCCCATTTGGTGTATGTTGGTCCCCAATCCAGCAAGCAAGCAGCCAGGGATAGCTCAGCTGGTACAGTAAAGGTAAAGGGACCCCTGACCATTAGGTCCAGTCGTGGCCGACTCTGGGGTTGTGGCACTCATCTCTCTTTATTGGCCGAGGGAGCCGGCGTACAGCTTCCGGGTCATGTGGCCAGCATGACTAAGCTGCTTCTGGCGAACCAGAGCAGCGCACGGAAACACCGTTTACCTTCCCGCCGGAGGGGTACCTATTTATCTACTTGCACTTTGACGTGCTTTCAAACTGCTAGGTTGGCAGGAGCAGGGACCGAACAACGGGAGCTCACCCTCTCACGGGGATTCGAACCGCTGACCTTCTGATCAGCAAGCCCTAGGCTCTGTGGTTTAACCCACAGCGCCACCCACATCTCTATTGTGAGACTCTTAATCTTAGGGTTTTGGGTTCGAGTCCCACATCGCAGTCCCACAGTTCCTGCATCGCTGGGGATTGGACTAAATGATCCTTGTGGTCCATTCCAACTCTACAATCCTATGAGTGATAAATGTGCTCCTTTATGCTTATTGCCTTTGCTGGACCAGAGCAAAAGCTTTTTACCATTTTAATTCACAGTGCACATGATCCGCCAACCCATTTGTTCCCTTGAACGCAACATACACACACACACACACACACACACACACACACACACACCCCTTCAACAGCCACAGTGGAGAGGAAGCATGTTCCCCTGGCCTTTAAGTTGGTGCCCCTCAAGAACGAAACTGAACAGTTCAAGGGAGCAGCCACAACTTCCCTGAAAATGCAACTCAGCATCTCTTTAAGTGTTGTGTGATTCTCTAGAAGGCTTCTTAGGGAGATGCCTTTGATAAAAATCTTGCACAGCTGTTGGTGCGCATAAGCACACACAAGATAGGATTGTTGCAATGTTGAATTTGCTTTGAGTGTTACGGTATTGATTTTCCTTTGGGGGGAGCCGCGCTGCGGATGAAAGGGTTTTTTAGCTCTGCCAGCTTCCCTTCCTCTGCCCCCAGCACAACCTAAAGGCAAGTAGGGTGTATATAACAAGCAATCTCTTAGCTTTCACTTTAGAAGGGAAATTGGGTCAGACATTTTTGTTCAGGGATTTTATTTTATTTTTTGTTGTTTTGTGCTTTCCCCCCTTTTAGTAGACTGCTGAGGGAACAAACAGAGACTGGTAGGTAACACAAGCTCTCTCTGTGAGTTACGGGTCAACATATTGATCCATCTCCGCAACAGAACATTCATTCAGTGAAATAACAATGCTAAAGCCATGCTTGGAAATTACAGATATCGTTTTTCTCTCATATTCTGCAGGAAATTATCTTGATCTTATACCTCTGAATGTTCCCATAGAGGTATGTAGCTCAAAACCCCACTCCGGCATATAGATTTGTTTTTGTTGAATTTATTTAAAAGCATGCCTTTTGCAGATGGATGGATAAGATGGAGTTATTTGGTTCCAACACTATTCTGCATCTGTTTCATCCAGCCCTGCAGAGAAGACCACAAAAGTTTCTAGTCCACAAAAGGTTATCTACTTTAAGAGACACCTCATAATTTATCTAGGTGCCACACAGGATATGAAGAATGAAACATAACAAGGAAACCATACTACAAGTAAACCACATTAGATGTGAAACAATCGGCAGAGAAACCCAAATATTGGAACCAGCACAATAAAAACACCCTATTCGGGACTAATAAGGGACACGGGTGGCGCTGTGGGTTAATCCACAGAGCCTAGGACTTGCTGATCAGAAGGTCAGTGGTTTGAATCCCCGCGGCAGGGTGAGCTCCCGTTACTCGGTCCCTGCTGCTGCCAACCTAGCAGTTTGAAAGCACATCAAATTGCAAGTAGATAAATAGGTACCGCTCCGGTGGGAAGGTAAACGGTGTTTCCGTGCACTGCTCTGGTTCGCCAGAAGCGGCTTAGTCATGCTGGCCACATGACCCAGAAGCTGTACACCAGCTCCCTCGGCCAGTAAAGCGAGATGAGTGTTGCAACCCCAGAGTTGGCCACGACTGGACCTAATGGTCAGGGGTCCCTTTACCTTTACCTAGTCGGGACTAAAATGGCTATACAACACAAACTAAAACCAGCTGCCATTCCATGGGGATTTAAACCCAGATCTTAAAAGGGCTGGGACAACATTGTGAGTGCAATATGGACTTCACCAGGGGTGCATTCAGTTGGGTATTAGCAATCTTGCAAGCCAGAACTGAATCCTGGAATACTGCCCCAAATTTCACCATGGGAACTGTGGTGGTGTGAGGCATGAAAAATTGGGGGGGGGGGTGGAGACTACAGTGCAAAGTTCCAGGTTAACAGGGTCACAAATGGATTATTATTTTTCTGGAAGAAATTAATACAGAAATGAGTGCTGAACTTCCAGTAGATCATGTGTGTGAATGATAACATAAAATGTGGAAATTACTGGGTAAGGAAACATTGGGGAAACGGAATGAAGTGCTGTCTGAATGCTGCCTAGCATATATTGCAACTCACATTTCCAAACCACACACACATGTTTTGGGTTGTGCTTGGATAAAGAGAAAGGCATATTCTGGAGGAAATTATTCTGATCTTACAACACTGAACTGTCCCATTGAGTTGACGTCCCCAGAATCTTTCTGCATTGGGATCTTTTCAAAAATAAAAAAGTTAGATATTGCCTGCTAGGGATTTTCTGGTCACAGCCTTATAGTACAAGCCAGAGGTTTCTGTTCTGCTGATTCAGTGATAGCTTTCTTTTCTTTAGAGAGAAATTACTTTTGTGTGAGAAGCAATACCCAACTTGTTTCAAACCTCAGCCTCTGGCAGATCTGTCATCGTAGGAGACAGACTCTGTTCCTTTGACAGATTGGCCTGAGGCTGAAAGTTAATCTAATGTGTCAGGAAAGTACACAGCAGTTAAGAGAGGAGGGGAGCTGGGGGAGAGGAAACTATATACTGCTAAATCCCTCTTGGTCATTTGCATTATGACGCCAGCTCTGGGGAGATTGAGAGAAAGCCATTGTACATATGAAGGAACACTCTCTCAATATGCTTCTCTCCATACACATCTGTGTGTTCTGTAGCTGCCTCCAGACTGTCAGTAGTTTGCAGGAGGAATTCAAGAGCATATCAGAAATTCAAGATTTGCACAGCTAAAGTGGATTAAAGCACTCTATCACCCTAGCATAACAAATCTAATTTTAGAAAAACCCATACTTTTTGCAGTTAGGAAAGTGAGGGGGAAATGGGTGACAAATGTGGGGTGAACAGATGATTAATAGGAGGGAGATATAACCACTGCAGTAGCAAATCCTCAGTGTCACATAACCTCCCCACAAACAAATCAGAACAAACCCTCAATAAAGAGCAGATATAGTTCAACCACTGCATAAGCTTTTTGCAAGTAAATGATGAATGCTCAATGAACAGGTTGTCGAAAGAAGCCCTTGCATAACAAAAATATATTTCCTGATGTTGCTGAAGCCACAAGTCCTCCTCTGCACTGAATAGCAGTCGATCTAGATAGCCTGTGACAACTGCAACCTTTGTAGCAGGCTGGTAAGTTTTATCCTGAATCGAACGCATGATCTGCCTGATTCAGTACAGTGGTACCTCGGGTTAAGAACTTAATTCGTTCTGGAGGTCCGTTCTTAACCTGAAACTGTTCTTAACCTGAGGTACCACTTTAGCTAATGGGGCATCCCACTGCTGCCACACTGCCGGAGCACGATTTCTGTTCTCATCCTGAAGCAAAGTTCTTAACCCGAGGTACTATTTGAGGGTTAGCAGAGTCTGTAACCTGAAGTGTCTGTAACCTGAGGTACCACTGTACTGTCAACTCCACCTGGCAATAGCTCTGCTATGTTCTGTTCTGGTTGGGCTTGGGACTTAACAGGTAAAGCAAAAACATGATGAGGGAAAAAGCCTAGCCTCCCTCCTTGTTAACTTCACTGCTGGCACCAAGCGGATATTTATTTTTCTCTTCACTAAACATGCCTTGAACACCCCAAATGTTAACTGTCAGAACTTACCCCCCAATACTGAGAAAATGTAAACCAACTTGCAGGCGGGAATTGACATGAAGCATTGGGTTTAGGATAAACTCAACCCTTTGGGATGATGTCTGGAATCCCCAGCACACTGAGACTGAACAGAACCATAGATGATTGCAAGCACGCAGACACAATGCAGATGTGAGTAGTCATAGTATAAATCAGTTGCCCAAACAGGCACGTGAAGAGGGGCAAAATATCTAGGTGCTTGCATGCCAACACAGGACACCATAAAGTCACAGTTACATGAGTTTGGTATGTGGGGTATTGAAAGGGTAGATAAGAGTTGGAATATTAGAAACCTGGTGAAGCACAGATAATCAATGGGATAGCTATCCCTAGATATAAGATCTACACAAAAGCACAGCGTAAGTGACATTGACAATAATGTTGCTTTAAATAGGGCACTGAGTGCAATAAATTAAAAACGCTAGAAGGAATAAATTCAGAAGCAGTGGCACTATACCAAAAGAGTAATATAATACTAGCAACATGCCAGTCACATGCAATCCTATCTCAGCTTATTAAGCTATGATCTGCACAAACTTTTTACTACCTTATACAGCCCCTTCCCTCTTCTCACAGCAGAAGGCAGTCAAACTATGGTCAACCACCTCAGAACAAGCCAGGATTGTTTAATATAATGGTTTGGAAGTAGCCATAGTTTCCCAGTTCAGATGAAACTGGAAACTTTGGTTAATTAGAGACCTTCTGTTCTGAATCCTCAGCCTACCTGGCAGCAGTTCCAAAATTCAACAGTCAGGAAACCCGGTCCGGGGGTCAATCCACGTAAGCCGTCCAATGGTCAGGAAATGCAGGTCAATCAAAGTAAGCCAAGTCCAAAGTCCAGCAGTCAGTCCCTGAAGCATCCAAGCCAGGGGTCAGCAAACATTTTCAGCAGGGGGCCAATCCACTGTCCCTCAGACCTTGTGGGGGGCTGGACTATATTTTTTGGGGGGTGAACGAATTCCTATGCCCCACAAATAACTCAGAGATGCATTTTAAATAAAAGCACATATTCTACTCATGTAAAAACACGCTGATTCCTGGACTGTCCATGGGCCAGATTTAGAAGGTGATTGGGCCAGATCCAGGCCCCAGGCCTTAATTTGCCTACCCATGATCCAAGCCAAGGTCCATCAACATGGAGAGTTGAGCAGACACAGCAACTCAGCTCTGTTTTACCTTTTTTTCCTTGAATTGATTGCAGCATCTGGGCTTGAAGAGGCATGTGACCCTCACCTGTTCTGAGCCAACTCCAGCTGAGGAATCAGACACCTCCTCCCAGAGCTAATGAGCCCCACCTGGGCTGTGGGTCCTTGCCTGCCTCAGCCGCACAGAGCATACCTTCCTCTGCTGCGTATGCTTGTTCTTGGAGATGGGGGCCTCTCTAGCCCTGATGAAGGCTCCTTCTTTTCTGGTCCCTGCACACTGACACCCATCCCCCTTGCCATCCTCTGGAATCCCATGTGTATTTTCTGCAACCCCCAGCCCCTCCTTTCCCAATCCCTGGCTTGCCCTGCTGGGTCTCAGTCACGCCTGCACCCCTCACCAAGATCCTCTTCCTCTTCCCTGTTGTCCTGCCAGTTCCTGACATGTCCTGGTTTGCTTTCTGCATGTGGTAAAGGGAGAGGTGAAGGGGTTTTGTGTGCTGACAAGCAGTGTTCGAAACTCCCATTGTTCTAGGCGCATTTTGCGACTTTCATTAGCTGTTTCTGAGCTCTGGGCACAGTACTGCGCCTCAGATTTCGGATTAAAACTGCAGAGTGGAAGGAAAGGAGGAGCTTTTTCTGCCTCCCCACTTCCATCTACTCTCTGAAGACTGGATAAGAAACCCTCTTAAGAATATTAGGGTGGTGGGATGGGAAAGGACTAGACCAGGCATCTCCAAACTCAGCCCTTCCAGATGTACAACTCCCATCATCCCTAGCTAACAGGACCAGTGGTCAGGGATGATGGGAGTTGTAGTCCTAAAACAACTGGAGAGCCAAGTTTGGGGATGCCTGGACTAGACCATGTGAAAAATGAACATAATATTTTAGCCACAGTTCATTCATTTTCAGCTTTGTATTCTTGTTATAAGAAAGACATTCCATTGTTGCTCCCATTTGTTGTTGTTTAGTTGTTTAGTCTGTCCAACTCTTTGTGACCCCATGGACCAGAGCACGCAAGGCACTTCTGTCTTCCCCTGCCTCCCGCAGTTTGGTCAAACTCATGCTTGGGTCAAACTCATGTTGCTCCCATAACCTAGGTTTAAAGTGCCATTTAGCTCCTAGCTTTCATACCTCAGTTTCTAACACTGCTGGCAAGAAGCATGTGCCTATCTCGGCTTAATGAGTCAAAGATATGATCATATGAATGTGACCAATTTTAAAAAGGGATCACGGATTTCACCACTCTGCCAGCCTAATGTCAAGGTGAATTTATAGACGGCATTATTAAAGTTAGAATTTATTCAACACATAAAAGAACAAGCTCGCCTGAGGACAACTTGGAGAGGTAGGACTTCCATCTGTAGAAGCCATGCCAAGAGTGATATTGGTTTTTGGGGCAGGAGAGAAGGAATCTGTTTACCTAAATCAATGTTGGACTTACATTTAGTGAACAAAAATTATGTTGTGTTAACTTTACATGCTGCATAAATCCAAAGTTTTTTTCCAATAGCCGAGAGCTATGGAAAGAAAATATGTAATTACAAAAGAAAAATCAATGAAGCACAATTAGTCAGTACACTTAAGTGTTATAGTCAAACAAATCCAAAGTTTTACTTGGAAATTATTTTTAATAGGATAGCAAGACATGAAAACCAAAAGCGTACTCTTCTTGCATTATTTAAATTTTTAAGGAGGATAGGATGAAAACCTTGAGGACTGTTACACTGATTTTCGCATCCCTGGAGAACTGTGCACATAAATACACGTATTTCCTAGGGCTAATCACCTGGGTGAGAAACTCCTTGATAAATGATCTGAAGTCTAGTGTGACCAAAGTTTGGAAACCATGTTTGGAGATTGCACCCACACAACCTGAAGAGCTGTCATGCTGGAGGGGTTACCCTCAGGGACTAGTTACAGGTAGGTAGCCGTATTGGTTTGCTGTAGTCTAGCACCTTAGAGATCAACTAAGTTTGTTATTGGTGTGAGTTTTTGTGTTCATGCACACTTCTTCAGATACCCCTCAGGGACTAGTTACAGAAGATATACGCCTACTCCAAAATACTCACCAACAAGGGCAGGGCTGCAGTTACAGCAGAGTCCAAACAAGCCAAGGCCAATCACAGAGAATCAGTGTAGATCCAAACATGTTAGGCCACAGACCATGGTCAATATCACAGTGAGTGCCCTACAAAATACTAAGGCAACCTGTATTAATGACCTTTGTTGAAAGGTTCAAGAGGGATGCCTTATATACTCTGGCCTCCTAAACCATATCCTATCCACTGCTGCTGGCTGTGAGAGAGTATCTAGGATTCCTTACTCACAAGCAGACCCAATATTCTGGATCTGTTGACACCTACTGTGCCATCAGTCTTTTGGCACTAGAACTCTTGAGAACTGTGGGGTGGGCATTTCCTTCTCTGACTGTTCCAGGGGTTCTTCATAAGGTATGAACCAGAAGACCCCCTTAATGAATCAGATCCACAGCATTGGATTTGGGGGCCCAGCCTGCTCCTCAAGGTTCATGAACTGTGGCATGTCTTTGGAAGATTCCATGGCTGGCACCAGGTCATGGATACGCTTGCCAAAAGCTCCAGATGTATCTCTCTGTTATGTACTGAGTTGAATAGGATCCAAACTGCAGCAGTCTGATTGGTCCTAGAACAATATGATTCAGAATGCAGTCTGATTGGTCCTAGAACAATGCAGCAGTATGACTGGTTGGCAGGAACCACCCAATCCTGCTCCAGATAGAAGTGAATCCACAACCTGATTGGCTTACAGTAGAATCCCGGAATTAGCCAATCATGTGCAGCCCATTGTGTAAATAATGTATATAAAGCAGATACTGTGAGGGGACTTTCATTCATTCCTCCTAACCACTATGAGCTGAATAAAGAGCATGAAATCACTTTCCGACTCTGAGTATATTTCACTCTCCAAAGTTGGCAAGTGGGCAAACAAAATGATAGAGCAAAATGGTGGCATGTGGGAGGGGATAATCCAAACTTCACACATGTGAAAATGGGGGCTGGACTGGCTATGGCTGAGCAGGGACCGAGCAACGGGAGCTCACCCCGTCGCGAAGATTTGAACCGCCAACCTTCTGATCGGCAAGTCCTAGGCCCTGTGGTTTAACCCACAGCGCCACCCGCGTCCCAGTTTACCTTCTTACAGAACTGCAATTCCCAGCACCAGGGCCAGATTTAGGTTGGATGAGGCCCTAAGCTACTGGAGGTAATGGGGCCCTTTATATGTCCAGCTGTCCTTTGTCAACAACAAATTGTCACTGTTTTTTGTGTTGAATATATGCTATATGGTAATTTATAGATCTAATCGGTATGTATGAGTTTGACCAAACTGTGGGAGGCAGTGGAAGACAGGAGTATCTGGCATGCTCTGGTCCATGGGGTCACGAAGAATCAGACACAACTAAACAACTAAACAACAACAACAATAGGTACGTAGGTTTTATTTTATTTGTTATCTTATATTTTGGAAATGTACATCCAGGTGTTTTTTTCTTTACATTTTTTGGGGGGCCCCAAGAGAGTGGGGCCCTAAGCTATAGATTGTTTAGCTCATATGTAAATCTGGCACTACCTAGCACCGTTCTCGAGCTACAGTTCCCAGGATTCGGGGTGGGGGCTTTAAATGTATTCTGCATACCCTACCTGAAGTAGAACTTTCTTATGAATCGATGGCATAGCGACACTTGGAAAACTGTACACGTCCCAGATGCCGCGTCTCAAAAACATCACCATGCTAGAAAAAGTGAAGAAAAGAGCAGGTAAAAGGATTGGGGGTGGGGAGACAGTGGGCTGGAGATGAAGCAACTTTCAGCGATGTGAATTACAGCAAGCAGAACTGAGACGAGCAAAGCCCCCCTCAAGCAGACCCCCGTCTCGAGGCAATACCTACCTAACCTCCCAGAGACAGGCAGAGGCACAGGCTCCCTCCTGAGATAATGACAGGCATTTTTCCCTAGAAAAATAATAGCAATTTCTGCTTCTTATTTCTGACCAAGGTCTCCAAATGTATTCCTTTGAATTCCAGTTCCTGGGGGGAAGCAGCAGGAGGAGGCGATCAGCCTCGTGCCCCTGCCCATGGCTCACGGCAGCGTCTCTGCTTTCCATCTCCACTGTCGGAGGCAGCAATGGTCCTGAATACCAGTTGCTGGAAACCATCAGATCCTCCTTGCTGGTTTCCCACAGTTAATTTGTTTGGCCACTGTGAGAGCAAGATGCTGGACTAGATGGTTCACTGGCCTGATTCAGCAGTCTCCTCTTACGTTCTTATCTGATTGGCGACTGACACACTGCGTACACCATACATTTAAAGCACATGACTCCCCCCCCCCCAAGAGTCCTGGGAACTTTAGTTTCTTTGGGGGGGCGGGATATTTCTGAGCAGACATTGTATGTTTTCTCATTTTTTATTATTGACTTAAGAAAATTATACAGACAACAAAATGAAGAAGCCTAAATTAACATTGCCTTCTACCAATAAGAAACAATAATACAGTGGTACCTCGGGTTAGGGACGCGGGTGGCGCTGTGGGTTAAACCACAGAGCCTAGGACTTGCCGATCAGAAGGTTGACGGTTCCAATCCCCGCGACGGGGTGAGCTCCCGTTGCTCGGTCCCTGCTCCTGCCAACCTAGCAGTTCAAAAGCACGTCAAAGTGCAAGTAGATAAATAGGTACCACTCCAGCAGGAAGGTAAATGGTGTTTCCGTTCGCTGCTCTGGTTCACCAGAAGTGGCTTAGTCATGCTGGCCACGTGACCCGGAAGCTGTATGCTGGCTCCCTTGGCCACTAAAGAGAGATGAGCGCCGCAACCCCAGAGTCGGCCACAACTGGACCTAATGGTCAGGGGTCCCTTTACCTTTACCTCGGGTTAAGTACTTAATTCGTTCCGGAGGTCCATTCTTAACCTGAAACTGTTCTTAACCTGAAGCACCACTTTAGCTAATAGGGCCTCCCGCTGCCACTGCGCCGCCGGAGTTCTCATCCTGAAGCAACGTTATTAACCTGGGGTAATATTTCTGGGTTAGCGGAGTCTGTAACCTGAAGCGAATGTAACCTGAAGCGAATGTAACCTGAAGCGTATGTAACCCGAGGTACCACTGTAATTATTACAATAATGAAAATACTAAAAATACATTTACTTCCCCTTTTGAACTTCTATTCTGGTTACAATATATTACTATTCTATAAGAATCTATTATATCCTAGTATATGCAGCAAAGGATATAATAGGAACTGTAGTTTCTTAAGGGTGCTGGAAACTGTAGCACAGTGAGAGGTAAACTCTAGTTCCCAGGTTTCTTTGTAGGAAGGCATATGCTTTAAATGCACAGTGTGTATTCAAAGAATCATAGAGTTGGAAGGGACCCCAAGGGTCTAAGTCCCTTCAATGCAGGAATCTTAGCTAAAGCATCCATGACAGATGTCCATCCAACCTGTGCTTTAGAACCTCCAAGGAAGGAGAGTCTTCAGCAAGACTGCCATATTTCAAAGATTTAAAATCACGTCACCCCGAAAGTTGTTGAGCTTTTTCTAGGAATACCCAATTGACTTGCCAGGACAAAGCACCACCTACCGCCTTTTGGATGTCAATTCCACCTCAAATCAAATCAAATACCTTTATTGGCATCACAGTATAAAACATTTCGGGTCACTGGGATAATTAAAAGGACAAGGGGGAAGCTGTCGAGGGTCGTAAAGTGATCATGTGCATTTGGATATTCTGTTTCGCCCTGTCTGTTCCCCGAAAGGATGGCTCGTTGGGAACCCTTTTGGGTAAAATTGTGGCTAAAAAGGAAGCTACTAAAGCAGTGATATCTTTCTCCCGATCTGCCAGGAGAACCGTCAATTCCACCTTTGAAATCCCAGTAATGTCCAGGGATATGGCAGCCCTAGCTACAAGCTCCCAAGAGAGACTCTTCCACTGAGACAGGATGTTGGACCAGGTAAGTCTTTGGTGTGATCCAGCACGATTCCTCTGGTGTTTTTAGAAGTAAAATGTGGAAAACAAATCAGCAATACAACTTTCTGTCCTGCATTGTCACAGTTCCGTACCAATTGTATTTTTAAAAATATCCTGGCTCGTTCCACAGCAATGGCAATGTAACAGGTTGCTTTTTATAATAAAATACATAGGCTTTGACTTTGTCTCCCTTGTTTTGGGTTTCAAGACTTCGAATTCAAGCGTTGGCATCATAATGGCCTGCTCTACCCCCCAAATTGGCCACTCAGTGCTGATTGACTGGCTGGAGAGGAGTCAATCTAGTCCTATTGATCCTCGGCAGATGCCTACCGACATAATTGCATCATTATTACTTTATGTGCTTTAAAAGTTGCTACTAAATGCTTCGCCAAGCACAAGAAAAGAGGAGAATTTAATTAGAACAGGAGCCACCAATCTGCGAGCCAGCAGGCCCTTAAAGAAAACCCTCATCAGGCAAGCGGGACAGGCTGGGAGGAGAAATTGCAGAGGATTGATTTATTTCTATAGGCATTTGCCTCCCTTCAATCGAAGTACACCACCGCTAATGTTGTCGGAAGAAAGATGGGATGATTTACATCTGGATAGAACTAAAAGGAGCTCTTTTTTCTGAGGTTTCTGGTTTCAGGAGTGCTGTAGTTTTTCCAGAGACTCATAGGCTCAGGGACATTGTTGGGACTCAAATCTCCTGCCCTGACTACAGGGATGTCAGCGCTCACCTTGGGTTCCGTTTCCTTGGAATGAAGGTCACGGGAGATGCTGGGGTCTTTACAGATATATACATCCTGGGCATAAGATGGAGGGGCTCATAGCATGTTGCTTCCCCATTAGGTTTCTAGTAGGGTACCCAAACCTAGACAGCGTCTTAAAAATCAGAGACATCACCTTGCCGACAAAGGTCCATATAGTTAAAGCTATGGTTTACCCAGTAGTGATGTATGGAAGTGGGAGCTGGACCATAAAGAAGGCTGATCGCCGAAGAATTGATGCTTTTGAATTATGGTGCTGGAGGAGACTCTTGAGAGTCCCATGGACTGCAAGAAGATCAAACCTATCCATTCTGAAGGAAATCAGCCCTGAGTGCTCACTGGAAGGACAGATCCTGAAGCTGAGGCTCCAGTACTTTGGCCACCTCATGAGAAGAGATGACTCCCTGGAAAAGAACCTGATGTTGGGAAAGATTGAGGGCATAAGGAGAAGGGGACGACAGAGGACGAGATGGTTGGACAGTGTTCTCCAAGCTACCAGCATGAGTCTGACCAAACTGCGGGAGACAGTGGAAGACAGGAGTGCCTGACGTGCTCTGGTCCATGGGGTCACGAAGAGTCGGACACGACTAAACGACTAAACAACAAGGGTACCCAAAATCACAGCTTTGGTCTCAGCACCAAGAGTAAGTGAAGCTGATGTGTCTTCCCTGCTTCTAGCTCCAGATGAGACCAGACTAGCCCCCTAGCCCATTGTTCTCCTACATCTAGAATGATATGGCCTCTAGAAAGGTGGGGGTGGGGGAAAGGCCTACCCACTCCTTCTGGGGCCATAACTAGCTTAGTTGTTTCCATGGCAACACATCTGTACTTGACCAGTTCTTTAGACATGCAAAAAGGATGCTGAACTCACTTGGCCAGGACCATTTTATCACTTTGGTAGTTCCTTCCACAGTGAGACCAACACAGTGCTATTGCAGTTTACCCAGAGGTGCTTTGTACATTTATGCAAACTTATTGGACCTGGGCTCCAGCTTCTTTGGAGACCTAGAAACACCTCTGGATAGACTGACTATTTAGTGGACTTGGAAACAGTTCTCCTTCGGTGACATGGAGAAGACTAGAAGATGATGGTCATGGAAGGCATAGAGGACACAGGAAGCAAACTTTATTTTTTTTAAAAATAATAATATTTATTGAAAGTGTAAGAGTTAAAGAGAGAAATAAAAAAGAAAGAGAAAAAATAAACAATACAAATCAAAACATTACAGTACATATAAAAAAGCAAAAGACACAATACATCAAACAAAAACAAAAGCAAAAACAATTAAAAACACATCCAATATTTCCATATTTTTATCTTTCATTAGCTTGTTTCATCGACCTCCTCACACCTCCCTTTTTGTGTTCTAGTTATTAATTATTTCAGCAAATCCTTTCCATCTTTCACTGTTTTCTATCATTTAGTTATCTTAATTTATTTTAACCTTATCTTACTATTAAAACCCTAAAACTTATTTATACTTAACTCCTTATAACATTTCTACTAAAGCCATATAATTTCATTCCAACATTTTTCTAACACTCATTAATTTTGCAACATTTCTCTAAATAATTTTTTTTAAAAAAAAAATTCCAATCTTCTTCCACCGTCTCTTCTCCCTGGTCTCGGATTCTGTCAGTCCTTTCTATCAATTCCATATGGTCCATCAACCTGGTGACCTTCTGTCCGAGGCTCTTAACTCTTTTCCATGTCCCTTCTGCAGCTCTTCTTCATATTTATAGATGTACTTTACTTTATCTTCTGCTGATCTTGTTCTTAATTTCCTTCCTTTGGCACTGAGGAGTAGATCTCGGGGAAACTCCAACCTAACAATGTCCTTATTCCTTCTCGACAGGTCAGCCCATTCTCCATAGTCAGAACTAAAGTCCAAAAGATATTTCAGAGCACCAATCTCCCCCTGACCCAAATCCAAATCCCAAAGGCCAGAACATCCCTGCATAAGAGGATCTATCCAACTTTCCTTCTCCAATCCAAGCGGGGCTCCATCCCACCAAATCTGGCTTTCTCTATATTCGATCATAAAAGGCAACAGCTTATGTTCATCAAATTGCCTCTGTGAGGCCGGGGCTCTCTCCGCTTGAATTACTTGAGGTTCATCAACAACTTTCTCCTTCGTCTTCTCCACAGCTTGCCATGTCAAAACAGATTCCTGAATCAAATCCTGAGTAGTTTCTGCATAGGTATTCACTTTTAGTCCCAGATCAGTCATTTTTTGTCCCAAATTGTCAATTTTAATAATCATCACGTCCGTCTTCTCATGGAGCTGTTCCAATAAAGCACTTCTTCTGTCAACATTCTTGTCCAAGGTCAATCTCTGATTCTCACGGTCTTTAATCTCTACAGCTGGAAAATTCCCCAGCTCCACTCCTGCAACAGTTTCGAAAGCTCCCTCTAGAGCAGGGGTCTGCAACCCGCGGCTCCGGAGCCGCATGTGGCTCTTTTACACCTTTGCCGCGGCTCCTGGGCAGATACTAGCGAGGGGAGGAGGCACATTGTGCACCCCGACACTCCCCACTGTGGTGGGCACTGTACTGGCTGTGACGTCGCATGGGGGCGGTGCGTGCGTTAGTCACGCACCATCCCGACGTCACCTTCCCGCCCGCTGTCAGATCGCAGCTCTGGAGATATATTTGTTTTAAATGTCGCAATGGTTTTGCGGCTCCCAGTTTATTTTTCTTCGGAAACGGGTCCAAGTGGCTCTTTTTGTCTTAAAGGTTGCAGACCCCTGCTCTAGAGGAAACAATTTCTATTTGTATCCATCCTTTTAAGCGCAGATCCAGCAACAAAGTTAGTTTCGATTTTCAGTTATTTTTTTACTCCTTTTTAAGTGCAAAAGGAAACAATGGAAACAATATATTTCTCTTATTTAACAATCTGTCAACACACATTTTATTCACAGTCAATGAACTTTCCCAAAGCGTCAATCTTACTGGCAGCCCGTTCCCAGGTTCGAAACGGTGGTAATTTATCTTTCTTCACTCTCTCTCCTGCAGGCTTGAACGATCTAAAATTTCCCCCCTCTTCTCCTGCTTCCAAGGGGGGTTTAGTAATTTTAACCGATGGAGATTTAATCCTTTACAAAAGACTTTCCAGGCTTTAGCTTGCAACGTCTTTGCTTCAATCTATTTACAAAAGAGGAAGGCGGACTTCCTGTTTGGAACCTTCCCGTTTCGATGCCAAATTAAGATATTTAGAGATCCAATTTTCCGTTCTACTCACGGGTAGTTGTTTAGAGTCCAATTGTCCACAGGAAAAAAGTTAGCGCTCTCTGGTAACAGCAATGCGGCTTCACTCCGTGAAAGAAGCAGTCGATTCGAAGCACCACGCCGCTCACCCCACGTCGCTCCTGATCCCCGAAACTGGGTTTCCCCGCGAGTAGGGGAGGCGCAAAAGGTGCCAGCCGAATCCCACGTCCACAGGCTTCTCCCGCCTGTGGTTTTTAATGGGTCTCCGCCTCGCTGTGGCGGTCCAGATCCTAATTTCCACGGAGCGGATTCCTCCCGGTCAGAGGAAATCCGCCATTACCGGAGGCGCTAACCCGGAAGTCCTCAGGCAGCAAACTATATTGCCTCTCTCCAATAAGAGCAGAACAGGAACAGGAAATGCCTAACTCCACACAGATACACCCAAGACTCGTGCCACCTAGTGATTAAGCTATGGAATGACACTATCCACACAAGTCCCAGAATCCCTAGCAAGAAACAAATGTCTTTTGTCTCATTGCCACCAGAAATATTAGGACTACTTGTTCCAGATCATGGCAGGCAAAATATGCTCCTCCAGGAATTGGGAACACCTGCCACTTCTGTTGCCCCAGAAATTTACCTGGGGGAAGGAGAGGCAAAGGAAGGGATGGTGTTTACTACAGGAGTTTTTCTAGTATCCAGTCGGAATGCTCAGAAAGTCACAGATCCTTCAGGAACAAATATGAGGGTGGTTGCCCTAACGCAAGTGAGCTCAGTGTATTTGAAGTCAAAGTTCAACAGTGTGTGGTGGGGAGAGCCAACAGCAGGCAACACAGAGAGGGAGGAGGAGGAGGAGGAGGAAAGAAGCCCAAGCACAACGAAGTAACCCGAACACATCAAAAAATTTTCATGTACCAGTTTGTTGCTTGTTGTTTTTTCAGTGGGGAAGCTGTGTTCAGTAGCTTAGCGTGGGTTGCCAGTACCCAGGGCCACGCAGAGGGGGCTGGTGGGAGGGAGGGAAATGGACAGACTACGCATGCACATTCAACTGCCTAATGGCATCTGCATCACCCGGAAGATGACAGCCGCAGAGATAAGAAAAGAAGAGTCGTTCCATTGTCTGGAGAGGTCACTTCCTGGTTTTACATGGAGAAGCCATTTTCAACAGAACCCAGCAATTGAAGTGTACAGCTTTACTGAAGCAGCACAGGGTGTTGAAATTATGTGCCTGGGGCAACTGCCCCTATGGCCCACCATTTCTTTACCAGATGCATGAAGTCTTACCTTAAGCTACAGGTATGGGGTCGGGTCAGAGGGAAATGAAATGCAGAGAAATGCAAGCAGCGGCAGCAATTCACAAAACAGATGTCAATAATGTAATTGGTAAGCCAATTAACACGTGCTGGGTGATAAAAAATCCTTTGTCTCGGGTCAATGCACATATGATTGAATGTTTTGGTGAATTGTAATTCTCTGGTTTCATGCAGTGCCCTCCTACTGAAGTGCCTTTATTCAGGTATGGCCACTTCAAAGTCCCTTACAGCATGTCCTGGGAGGGTAATATGTCCACCACCTGTTTTTTTAAAAAAAAAATATTGCCACTTTTGATGCTTTTTTTCTTTTTTTAATCCTCTCCTCATCCTCGAATGAAAAGCTGCATGTATGCATTCCTCTGTGCTAAGAAAGGAGGAGGAGGTCAAAATATGAAGTGAAATGCCTTAGCAATAAATTACACTACTCCCTCACACAAGTGGAGATGGATTTAGGGGCAAGCAATTTGGCCAGTATTAAGCGGTGAGCGATAAAGGTTAGCCAATGAGCTCCTCCACACTCCCTGAAATCTCCAGGCTGTTAACATCCTTCCACTCTCACGGACTCTTCAAAAGCAGAGGTTTATATTCCGTTCTTATCCCCCAGGTCTTAAGAAGAGCTTCAGTTCATCAGGTCACAGCCCTTATTTTTTAAAGCTGGGTCTCAGTCCTGGAAGACGTGACAGAAGAGCGAGGCTGTGCCTTTCGCCTCACTGCTGAACCGAGCTAGATTACATTCCAGCACCTTGCATCGTGGGGGGAAACGTATGCACCGCGTCTCAAACAGGATGTTGCGGAAGTGCAGAAAAAGGCAATCAAAATGTTTAGAGGGATGGAGCGACTCCCCGCCCCCCGGTGAGGAAAGGTGACTACACACAGGGCTTTTTAGCTTAGAAGAAAAGGTAAGTAAGGTGGGAATCAATGGAATACTAGAAAAGGTTCAGGAAAGGGCAACCAAAATTATCAAGGGGGTGGAGCAACTGCCATGTGAAGAACGGTTGCAGCAAAGAGAAAATGTGACTAAGAGGTGACATGATAAAAAGTTGTAAAATTATGCATGGCACTGTCGTAGCCCCGTTCGAGTCCCGTTGCTAAGCAAACGGGCTAGGAGTCTCCAGGGAACACTTGTCTGAGAGCAAAATCTACATATGAAGTTGGACAGTCCAGAGGTCAGGGAATCCAGATGACCATAGAACCAAGGGTCCTGAAAGAGCGTCTCCACCCCCATCGTTCAGCCCAGACACTGAGGTCTAGCTCCAAGGGCCTTTTGGCGGTTCCCTCACTGCAAGAAGTAAGGTTACAGGGAGCCAGACAGAAGGCCTTCTCGGTGGTGGCACCCACCCTGTGGAATACCCTCCCATCAGATGAGAAGGAGATAAGTAACTAAACAACCTTTAGAAGTCATCTGAATGCTGTCCTGTATAGGGAAGTTTTTAATGTTTAATGTTTTGTTATGTTTTTATATGTGCTAGAAGCCGCCCAGAGTGTCTGGAGCAACCCAGTCAGATGGGCAGGGTACAAATAATAAAATTATTATTATTATCGGTTGAGATGGAGAGCAGGAAGCAGCAAGGCAGGGCCAGGAACCACAGGTATTGTTTCCAGCGTCTGACTATTGCTGAGAGCTCTGTTTAAGAAGCCCAGAGCCTACTGGTTCTTATCAGTCTACTCTGTGGCCTTGAAGGCTGATCAACTGCAGGTAGAGCCACTTGTGGACATTCAATGAAGCTGAAGGTTGGACAATTGAGGGCATGCAAAAGAAAGAACGTCTTCACACAGTGCATATTTAAACAATGGAACTCGCAACCCCCAACAACTAGGGACTCTCACAAATTACTAAAAATGTTTAAAAAAACAGGGGTGTCTATGACATTTGGGGTGAGCAAAATCCAGGAGACACCAGCCATACATTCCAATCTGGACGCCATGGTACAGTGTCCAGAATTTGACAGCATTCTGCTCACACAGGGTCTGATCCCCTCAGTGGAATCAACAAACATAGGTAACATTAAAATCACAGATCAACATTAAAGTCACCGGTCAAGCTTGCAAAAATATATCATTTGCCCGATAACAAATGTTGGAAATGTAAAGAAATTGAAGGTACATTCTTTCACCTTTGGTGGACGTGCCCAAGGATTAAGGCTTTCTGGGAGATGATCTATAATGAAATGAAAAAGGTATTTAAATATACTTTCCTGAAGAAACCAGAGGCCTTTCTCCTGGGCATAGTTGGCCAATCAGTGCTAAAGAAGGATAGAACTTTCTTTATGTACGCTACAGCAGCAGCAAGAATTCTCATTGCAAAGCATTGGAAGACACAAGACTTACCCACTCTGGAAGAATGGCAGATGCAACTAATAGACTATATGGAAATGGCGGAAATGACTGGCAGAATCCGAGACCAGGGAGAAGAGTCGGTGGAAGAAGATTGGAGGAAATTTAAAACTTATTTACGGAAATATTGTAAAATTTTTGAATGCTGATGACATTGAAATGAATTGAAGGGGTTCTAGCAACAAGGTAAAATGTAAGATGGGATTGATAATAGATAAACTAATAGGATATGAATTTGCTGAACCAATTCTTAAAAGGGATACAAAAAAGGGAGGCGTGAGGAAGTCAGGAAAATAAGTTAACTAAAGATGAGAAATCAAAAAAGAGGGAGTTTTGTTTTCTTTTATATGTGTTTTTTCTTTTTCTTTTTTTGTGTTTAATGTTTGTATTTTTGTATTTTGTAATTTTGTATTTTTCTGTTTTTGTATTTTTCTGAACTTTTCTATTGATAAAACTTAATAAAATATTTTTTTAAAGAAAAATCACAGATCACGCCCCAGTAGAAATCACTGTTAAAATAGGAGAGGGAACACAAACCACCCCTTCATGGTCCTTCAGTCCCATCCTAACCACAAACAAACAAATTAGAGAGAGTCTCACAAAAACTCTCCAAAACTACTTCAAGGAAAATGAGGTAGACAGTATAACAACCCCCCTCCTATGGGACGCAATGAAAGCGGTCATCAGAGGAGCTTGCATAAAAGAGAGAGCTCTCCTTAAAAAACGAACCTCCTCAAAAATTAGCAAAATAGAACAACAATGGAAGTTGCTTTCACAGGAGGCAGTGATGGCCACCAACCTGGGCGGCTTTAAATGAAGATGAGACAAATTTGTGGAGGACAAGCCTACTAGCCACAATGGCTATTTTCCATCTCCCCTGTCACTCTGAATGCCAGTTCCTGGGAATCGCAGGTGGGCAGAGGGCTGCTGTGTTCATGTCCAACTTGCAGGGTGCCCACATGGATCTGGTTGGCCACTGTGGGAACAGGATGCTGGGCTAGAAAGGCCATTGGCATGACCCAGCAAGCTTGTCCTACATTCTTGTTATGATAGATAGAGTATTAAATTGTACAGTGTTAAAACCTGGGGTTGACCAATGAAACTAAATGATGGGAGATTCAGGACAGAAGGCTGACATGATAAGAAGTCATAAAGAAATTTCATCTGCCACTAAATTACGGATTTTGTTGCTATAGTATGTGGGGATAGCCACCAAGATGGGCAGTTTTAATAGGGAATTGAACAATAAGGCTACAGATCATTTGTAACCATAAGATGGTCTTTATGCCACTGCTGTAAGTAGAGGCAACATGCCTCTGAATACTCATTGCTAGGGAACAAAAATAGCAGGCTTTGCATCAGTGATGTCAGGGAACTGACATCAGAGCGAAGGGCGAAGGAGAGGCTCCCAGATTCTGCAGGAGAAGGTACCAGCACCAGGGGGAGACGCAGAGGAGGAAGGAAATTGGCGTAACACAAGGGATCAAGGGGGGCAAATGAGGGAAGCGGAGGGAGAGCTCCAGGATTCTTCCCTGGACACCAGTGAGGAGAGCACTGATCCTCCACTGCCCACGCCCTCCCTGCGCAGAAGACTCCCGCGCAATGAGAGGCGGAGACGACTGGGAGTCAAACAGCTTTTATGCTGGAAAAGGTTTAAGAAACGCCCACAGACAGATTCTGCTAGCGTCTGAGGCAGCCACGCTGAGATGGGCTGTGCAGTCAGGACGGTTTAACCCAGGCAATTAAGTCCCCTAACGGGGGCAGTTTACGCACGAGTAACTCAAACCCATTACAAGTGACTGGCCAAGTCAGAAGGACACCACACTGTTCTGACCCAGCTCTACCACAACTCACTGCCCTCCTTGCTGGGCCTATGATCTAAAGGCTGAGGCATTGCAGTTAATACTGCTTGACTGCATGAAACGTCCTTTAATAACGGATCAAGGTGCAATAAATCAGACTGGTTTGCACTCAGATTCTTGTTCTAGTCCATTTCACTCTCCCACTCAGAGAATGAAAGGCAAAGAAAATATTCGTCGTCATGCTGGTGTAGGAGTGGAAACTATTCAAATCGAGTTCTTAAAAATAAGAAAACAGGTCTGAAACAGTGTGGGGGGGTGGGTAGACTTTCATGTGTGTTTTTGAAGGCTGCATTATGTATCAAGATATATACACACCTGGATAAAGACTTAAAATGTACCAAAATGTTCAGCTGGACACTCCAATGGTGGTTCTCAAGCTTTTTTCCCATTCGTGGACCATTGGAAAATTGCAGGTGGTCCTAGCAGATTTTTCTGCCTGTTATAGCAATTATAATGTGCTGTGCACTTGACGCTATATGGATTTTAATTGTGTTTTTATTGCTTCCCGCCCCGTTCTTATATATTGAATTTATTGTATTACAATTCCACAGAAATACTTAACAAATAAGATCAATGTGAATATTGAATGTGATGGATGTGCCATCTCCTGTCTTAAACCACAACTCCACAGACATGCTGCAGACTGCCTGAATGATGCTTATGGGTCCCTGGTGCTCTGTGGGACACAATTGGGAACTCCTATACTAGGGAGGAGGTAAATTCCTGCTGGTACAGGCTGTTCAACAGGAGAACAGCTTGCCTTGAAAGGTGGTGGACTCTACGTTGTTAAGAGATTTTAAAGTTGAGAATAGATGGTCACCTTTCAGGGATTCTGTAGCAGTGCTTTTCCTGAATCTGCAGGAAATTGGACTAGTTCACCTTTGAGGTCCCTTCCACTAAAAATTTCAAAGGCAAACATGGTGTGTGTGTGGAGGAAAACTGAAACACGAAGCAGAGTTCCCAAAAATAGACCAGAGGCAATTGTATCTCATCCAGCAGAGCTTTACTGTTACTGAAGGCATAATGGTTGCAAATCCAATACATTCAGGATTGGCACTGTCCATCAGAAGTACAGTTGCAGCAGACTTAACTTAAACTAACTTATAATTAGACTAAACCTTAACAGTATAGCATACAGAACAGAACACCACACCAGAACCAAGAGGTAGAAAGAGAAAGGTGAGAATCCCAGGCTCCTCCTGTCCTGACTATTATCGTTAGCATGACCTTGACAGAAAGGATGACAGAACCAGTTTAAACCCGCTGTACTCAGCTTCCCAGAAGGAATAACCCAAACATCAGAAACATTCTGCCTGTTTCTTTCACATAGAAAGAAACCTTCCAGAACCCTATTTAACTAAGTAGAAGATGAAAGATCTCTGCACATCAGATCAATGCTTTCTGTACTAAGAAATGCAAACTGAGAAAACAAACATGCCCTGCGGCCCCTCAAGCTTCTCACACTGCCCATGTAGACCAACAAATGTACAGAAAAAGGAACCTACCCAAATGATGCTGGCATAAAAACCTCACACATACACCAAGCTGGAAAAATGGGGGGGGGGGAATACCCTCCCCCTACCCACCGGTTGAGAAGGGAGGGCGGAAATTCTAAAAGATGCGGGAGGAAATGATTAATAATAGGACCCACAAAGGGGAGGATGGAAGTCCATGAGATTCCTTGGAATCTTGTTTTTATGATTTATGTTTGATATATTTCTGTAAAATTTAAATTTGAAAAACCAAATAAATAAATTTTCAACAACAACAAAATGACATGTGTCTTTGAACTCCGATAATGGCTCTTGCTTGTCTGGATGGAGGATAAACAGGGGTGTGTGAGCATGTGTAGAACCTTGCCTATTGCACAAAGGTAAAAATGACATTTGCTGTTCTCCCACTCTTTCCCCTGGCCCCCACCTATGCATTCAGTGATGTGGAACCTCCTGAGACTAGACAGGCACCCTCCTTGCTGAAGTTCATGCACATGGCAAAGGCTTTTTTTTATTCCAGCAGGCATTTTAAGGTAGAGGTTGTTTTTACGGTAACCTGTTAATGCTTTGTTCTCTATGTGTATTGCTGGGCGATATCTGATTTTCAACATCACGATATATCACCAGCTAAACATTGCAATATATTGATATATCACGATGTCTGAAATAAGGATGGAGCTACCATATTTTTCGCTCTATAAGACGCACCAGACCACAAGACGCACCTAGTTTTTGGAGGAGGAAAACAAGAAAAAAAAATACTCTGAATCTCAGAAGCCAGAACAGCAAGAGGGATCGCTGCGCAGCGAAAGCAGTAATCTTGCTGTTCTGGCTTCTGGGATAGCTGCGCAGCCTGCATTCGCTCCATAAGACGCACACACATTTCCCCTTACTTTTTAGGAGGGGAAAAGTGAGTCTTATAGAGCAAAAAATACGGTATGTAGAGGCCAAAAGTAGGGCTGAGTGATATATCGTGTCCTCCCTAAAAGAGGGCACATGTTGCAGTGAGACCTGGAGATCGATCCCCTGTGTTGTGGGTGGGTAAGATTGGTCAGCCACAACACCTGATTGGTAGGTCCATCGATGTTGGGTTTAATCTGACCAATAGGGCGCAGTCCAAAAGGATCAAGGGACCTATATATACCCATGCATGTGACCCAGAGCTTCCTCTTTTGGCACGTGCATTTGGAACACCCGCCCACCTCTCCCTACTTTTATGGCTTTGCGCTTGACCTTGCTATGCCGTCATGTGTCGTCTGTCGTTGGGACAGGGGCACGGCAGGAATTTTCCCCACTTTGCTGATTGGCTGTTGCCATTTGGGTTTCGCCTGCTGCGTAGCAAATCGTCACAACTTGTAAGGTTGCGGACATAGTCTGTTCCAGCTTTTCGCCTATCCAGGTGTTCACCCTTGGCTGACCTATGCTGGGACCCTGGGTCAGCACTACCTGCAAGTGTGCCTATGCAACCACCAGAGCCTATGCAACCACTCACTTTCTGTAATCAATAAAGTTGTGGCCTAAATTCTGCCAAAAACCAAACTAAAATTTGAGTCAAGTGTGAATTTATTTAGGGGGGATGTCTCTGGGTCTGAATACACAACTGGTTTCCAACATTGTGATATATCACCAGCTAAACATCACGACATGATGGGACGTGGGTGGCTCTGTGGTCTAAACCACTGAGCCTAGGGGTTGCCAATCAGAAGCTTGGTGGTTCAAATCCTCATGACGGGGGTGAGCTCCCGTTGCTCGGTCCCTGCTCCTGCCAACCTAGCAGTTCAAAAGCACGTCAAAGTGCAAGTAGATAAATAGGTACCACTCTGGCGGGAAGGTAAACGGTGTTTCCGTGCACTGCTCTGGTTTGCCAGAAGTGGCTTAGTCATGCTGGCCACATGACCCAGAAGCTATACGCCAGCTCCCTCGGCCAGTAAAGCGAGATGAGCGCCGCAACCCCAGAGTCGTTTGCAACTGGACTTGACGGCCAGGGGTCCCTTTACCTTTACCTTTACCTAAACATCACGACATGCTGATAAATTACAATGTCTGAAATAAAAATGGAGCTATATAGAGGCATTGGCTGGCTTCACAATTTTTCCTGCATCCTGATTTTTGCATAGTACACGTACATGCACACACATCATGATTTGCAATATATTGCCAGCTCAAAACTTATAAAACCGCTATCACAATTAGAACTTCAAACCAGTTTTGGACAATATATTGATATATTGCCCAGCCCTATCTGTGTGTTTGATTTTTGTATACACCACTTAGAAATGCTTAAGATCAAATGGCATGTCAATACCTTTAACAATTAAGCAAAATAATAATAATAAATACCTGGTTTGACCAGAGAGTATGCAGAACAGGGATGAAAATTTGCATGTAACTGTATAGTGCCACATTCAGATCTCTGAAAAGCTGGCGTTTTTACTTACCTGTAAACCATGAAACAAGGGAATTGGAATGGGCTTGGCCTTCCAACTGACACTTGACAAATCACAAAAAGGTTATAATAGTTTGGTTATGAGATAGGACCAGGACAGCAAAATATCCTGAACACCACAACAAATGGGCAGATGGAACGGAAAAGGCAACAGTGGAGGCCAAGAAGGAGATGGATTGATGTCGTAAAAAGGAATTGTGAAAAGAGAAGGATGAAACTCTGTGAGGCAGCAAAATTGGCTGAGGATATAAGAATCTGGGAAGCATTCATTTAGCAGAAGTGTCACCAATGGACAGATGGATGGCAAGGAGAAGAAAAACTACTTAAACGCCACATTTCTTGAAAAGCGATGCTTTCAAGGAAGAATTGCAAACTATTTGTGCAAGAAATGGACATTGCTTGGCAAAATTCCCTCCTACTCCTTGTCAGTATCAGTTCCACCTTCTATTCAGCACAGGACCCCAAGGGAGAAGGGATGCTTCAGTCTGGCCATCAGATAATAACCTAACTGATAATTTCTCTCAGTTCCTTGTGTTCCCAATTTCAAATGCAGTTCTCCGCATTTTTGCAGCAATTTGCGAAATTGTTTTTACAAGTTCCTCATAGAAAATGGCCAGCATTTTAATGCAATTTTCCCAATTAACACATTTTTGTATGCAGTTTTGTCTAATACCCCACATTTTCCACGAGTAATTTTAACCTAACATAATGCTTTTTGGTATGTAATTTTCACTAACATATGGGTTTTTTTAATGCACACTTTCCCCTGTTGTGATTTTTGTGCACACTGGTTGGTTGAAGAGCCGCATCACAAAATTCAGAGACGTGCGAATTGCAAAGGGGGAGCTGAGATTCAGTTTGTGCATTGGTTTGAGAAGTGCCAGCTAAGTAGCTTCTCGTTAAAATGCAAATTAAATCAATTTTCCCCCATCCCTACTGCTGATCGGAGAAGTCAAACACTGGACCATCATCTGAAACCAGCACACTCTGAACACCAGGAGAGAAAGAGGGGCAGGAAAGTAACCCCTAAATCACTTGTTCCCAGGTAGCGTTGCTTGATTCGATGGAGCAACTGTGAAGAAAAGCGCTATTACTCTTGTATACTACTAGACATCTGTAGAAAATAAACTGTAGTTTATCATCATGTGCTTACGGTTTTGTATTTGTGTCTTCTACAGCTCCTGGGTCCCTTTACTCTATTCTGTTGACCCCTGGAAGCCCCTGGATGTTTATTAAAATAATACGATTATAAATCTATCCGCAGGGTTTAAGGTGGAAATTGAAACCTTGCAATAATTTGGCTAAAAGCTACTAGAGCATTCAGCCAGCTGTCAGGATTACAAGAGAAACCATATTAAACAAAAACAAGCGATAGCACCCGATGTTTGGGTCGCTAGCAATTCAGCGGGCCTAATTTCTTGGCCCCAAGAATGAATTATGGGCAAGGTATAAATGGTGGACAGCTGGCAGTCCTTGCAGCACGTCCTCTTCCTTTGTGGGTGGAGCTATTCTAAAGGGGAGGGGTCAACGTGGTATGAATAGTTCAGGAGCGGGTTTTTTCAAATAAGCAAGATTGCAAAAGGATATAATAGGGACATCCAAACAGCAAGGGGGTTAATTATGGAAAGGCAGAGAAACATGTGCTAAATGTTTAGTAGGGGAGATCATATATGGGGGAATTAGGTAAAGGTAAAGGGACCCCTGACCATTAGGTCCAGTCGTGGCCGACTCTGGGGTTGCAACGCTCATCTCGCTTTATTGGCGGAGGGAGCTTCCGGGTCATGTGGCCAGCATTACTAAGCCGCTTCTGGCGAACCAGAGCAGCGCACGGAAACGCTGTTTACCTTCCCGCCGGAGCAGTACCTATTTCTCTACTTGCACTTTGATGTGCTTTCAAACTGCTAGGTTGGCAGGAGCAGGGACCGAGCAACGGGAGCTCACCCCATCGCAGGGATTCGAACCGCTGACCTTCTGATCGGCAAGTCCTAGGCTCTGTGGTTTAACCCACAGCGCCACCTGCACCCCAATGGGGGAATTAATGGACAATTAATTACTATAATAATAATATATATATATTATTTATACCCCGCCCATCTGGCTGGGTTTTCCCAGCCACTCTGGGCAGATCCCAACAGAATATTAAAAACACAATAAAACACGGAACACTAAAAACTTCCCTAAACAGGGCTCCCTTCAGATGCCTTCTAAAAGTCAGATACAGTGGTACCTCTAGTTACAAACATAATTCGTTCTGGAGGTCAGTTCTTGACCTGAAACTGTTCTTAACTAGAGGTGTGCTTTCGCTAATGGGGCCTCTTGCTGCTGCCGCTGCACCACCGGCACATGATTTCCATTCTCATCCTGGAGCAAAGTTCTCAACTTGAGGTAACTCTTCCAGCTTAGCGGAGTTTGTA
Organism: Podarcis bocagei; assembly: GCF_964188305.1. NCBI lineage: Eukaryota > Metazoa > Chordata > Lepidosauria > Squamata > Lacertidae > Podarcis > Podarcis bocagei. The sequence continues at coordinate 13,540,748 of NC_138139.1, forward strand.
AACTGAAGCGTTTGTAACCTGAGGCGTTTGAGGTACCACTGTAGTTGTTTATTTCCTTGACATCTGATGGGAGGGCGTTCCACAGGGCAGGCGCCACTAGCGAGAAGGTCCTCTGCCTGGTTCCCTGTAACCTCACTTCTCGCGGTGAGGGAGCCACCAGAAGGAGCTGGACCACAGTGTCCAGGCGGAACAATGGGGGTGGAGACACTCCTTCAGGTATACTTCTTCGTGCAGCATATAAACTATGGAACTCACTCCTACGTGAGGCAGTAATAGCCACCAACTTGATGGCTTTAAAAGAGAATTAGACAAATCCATGGAGGAGAAGGCTAGTGATGACTATTAGGCAATGTTGGCAATGGTCTGCCTCTATGGTCATAGGCCATAATGCTTCTGAATACCAGTTGCTGGAAGCAACAGGAGTGGAGAGTGCTCATTACTCCAACAGAAATTAAAGGAGAATTTTCATCAACGAGAAACTGTGATGAATTGACAATTTGGGTGGGACTGTAGCTCAGTCTTAGAGTAACTGCTATGCATGCAGAATGTCCCAAATTCAAACCTCACCAGGTACAGCTAGGAAAGATTTCCTTCTTCTTCTGCTGCTGCTGCTGCTTCTTTCCTTTTTTTTTTTTTTTTGGAAATAATTTTAATTTTATTTTATAATCAAAAAGTTATAATAATACCAGATATATAAACATATATTGCGTTTTCTCCCGACTTCCCACCCGCCCCTCCGTGGGTCCAATTGTCAACATCTCCAACTACATATTGTCTCACAATCCATGTACAGTGGTACCTCAGGTTAAGAACTGAATTCGTTCTGGAGGTCCGTTCTTAAACTGAAACTGTTCTTAACCTGAAGCACCACTTTAGCTAATGGGGCCTCCCGCTGCCACCGCCCGATTTCTGTTCTCATCCTGAAGCAAAGTTCTTAACCCGAGGTACTATTTCTGGGTTGGTGGAGTCTGTAAACTGAAGCGTCTGTAACCCGAGGTACCACTGTATTGGGTCTCTCCATATTTATCCATAGTATTTGTTACAATACAGCTGTTGTTAAAATCCTGGTAATGTTTTTATCTGCTGTCAGGGGTTCAGGAGCAGAGGCAAGGGCAAGGGAGGAAACAGAGAGCGAGGGGGAGGAGGCAGAAGAAAAGATGAGTGATGACGACGACCCGAGATCTCCGAGTCTTTCCAGTGAATCAGAAGATTCACAGAAAGGAGCACCAGTGGCCAGGGCAAGGGGGGAGCCTAGGGGGACACCCCAGGAAGATAGAGCCAGAGGGGACTCAGAGGAGAGCAGTTGGAAATCGGGACCAGCGTCACCGCCAGAGAGCAGGGAAGAGGAAGGGAGCCAGGGATCAAGCGCTGGCAGCTCACAACAGGGGGGAGGGCACGAGTCAGGAGTGGCCACACCTCCATCGGGGAGCGAAGAAACGGTCAGACGGAAAGTGGAAGGTTGGGCGCGCGCGCCAAGTTCAAATGCACAGGAAAGTGACGCAGTAGGCAGCCCGGAAAGGGAGCCAGGTCCTAAAGCCCAGCGCAAGGAGACAAGAGGGTCCGGGGGGTCGGCGTCAGAAGAATCCAGGAAGGAAGAGACCCCGGGGGGCAGAGGGACCCAGAGGAGAACAGTCAGGCGGAAAAGGTGGAGCAGGGCTAGGATATTAAGTTGGTGCACAAGGGGCGGAGACTCAGACGGAGCTTCGCCGATCTAACCACTAGACGTAGAGTTGTACGCAGCAGCTTGAGAATGGAAACTGTAACTCAATAAAGACTTTTACTTAATGATCGCTGGCTAGCGTGATCCTCTGTGAGCTAGGATCTGGAAGCAGCTCTGACATCTGCTTACAGTGGTCTCCTAAATAAATTGTACATTTTCCCCATTCTTTCTTAAAGTTTTTGTCTTCTTGGTTCCTGAACTTTCCGGTCAGCTTTACCATTTCAACATACTCCAACAGTTTAATTTGCCATTCCTCTCCGGTAGGGACTTTGTCTTCTTTCCATCTTGGGGTGAATAACATCCATGTGGCTGTTATCACGTACATAAAAGATTCCCTGCTTCCCTGAAAATCAACTGTCAGTGATTGTAGGCTGGACCAACCAGGATCACTGGTGGAGGAAGAGGGGTGCGGTCGGTGTGGCCCGCCCCGGGTGTCATCCCTTGGGGGGTGACATCACTTGCTGGGACACTTGCTGTGGATGGCGCCCCCCTGAACGCTGGCCCTGCCCCATGGGGAGTTAGCCCCGCCCCCAGATGCACAGCATGTGCGCCACTCCGGGTGCCCGAGCAGCTAGCTCTGCCTCTGACCAGGCATTTGACAAGGTGCCCCATGATATTCTTGTAAAGAAACTGGTAAAATGCGGTCTTGACTATGCTACCACTCAGTGGATTTGTAACTGGCTGACTGACCGATCCCAAAGAGTGCTCATCAATGGTTCCTCTTCATCCTGGAGAAGAGTGACTAGTGGGGTGCCACAGGGTTCTGTCTTGGGCCCGGTCTTATTCAACATCTTTATCAACGACTTGGATGATGGACTCAAGGGCATCCTGATCAAATTTGCAGATGACACCAAACTGGGAGGGGTGGCTAACACCCCAGAGGACAGGATCACACTTCAAAACGACCTTGACAGATTAGAGAACTGGGCAAAAACAAACAAGATGAATTTTAACAGGGAGAAATGTAAAGTATTGCACTTGGGCAAAAAAAATGAGAGGCACAAATACAAGATGGGGGACACCTGGCTTGAGAGCAGTACATGTGAAAAGGATCTAGGAGTCTTGGTTGACCACAAACTTGACATGAGCCAACAGTGTGACGCGGCAGCTAAAAAAGCCAATGCAATTCTGGGCTGCATCAATAGGAGTATAGCATCTAGATCAAGGGAAGTAATAGTGCCACTGTATTCTGCTCTGGTCAGACCTCACCTGGAGTACTGTGTCCAGTTCTGGGCACCACAGTTCAAGAAGGACACTGACAAACTGGAACGTGTCCAGAGGAGGGCAACCAAAATGGTCAAAGGCCTGGAAACGATGCCTTATGAGGAACGGCTAAGGGAGCTGGGCATGTTTAGCCTGGAGAAGAGGAGGTTAAGGGGTGATATGATAGCCATGTTCAAATATATAAAAGGATGTCACATAGAGGAGGGAGAAAGGTTGTTTTCTGCTGCTCCAGAGAAGCGGACACGGAGCAATGGATTCAAACTACAAGAAAGAAGATTCCACCTAAACATTCGGAAGAACTTCCTGACAGTAAGAGCTGTTCGACAGTGGAATTTGCTGCCAAGGAGTGTGGTGGAGTCTCCTACTTTGGAGGTCTTTAAGCAGAGGCTTGACAACCATATGTCAGGAGTGCTCTGATGGTGTTTCCTGCTTGGCAGGGGGTTGGACTCGATGGCCCTTGTGGTCTCTTCCAACTCTATGATTCTATGATTCTATGATTCTAGGATGACTTGTTATAAGACAGGGCAGCTTCCTAAATTCCTAAAACCACAGCAGCTACTGTTCCCTGTCTCTAAATTTGCTGCCCCCAATTTGTCAAACCCAGAGGCAAATGAGGGGTCAACTAAGCACCATCCTGTGCTGGTCCCGGGGGGGGGTTACCATGCGGCGTGGTCTAAGTCTGGTCCTAGGTCGAGGGTAAGGAGGCTGTCCGTCAGGGGTGAAGCGAGGTCCAAAGCGAGGAGTCAGGGGTGGTCAGGAACTCAGGAGAGCAGGTCAGGGTGCCGGCAGGAACAGGTTACCAACGATGTTGCTCCCGCAACCTGGGTCTGGGCAGGCTGGCCTTTATCTCCTCTGAGGCATAGGGTGGCCTCGGTCCACAGGTGACTCGCCTCCCCTGGTCTGGAGGTGAGCACTCCTCCTGAGAGAACTTAGTTCCCTCCACCTCTCTGCCCTGAGCCTCTGCAGCTCAGGAGAAGCTGGAGGGTTACTGGACCCAGAGGCAACCTCACCTTCCCCTGACAGGGCTGGGAGAGGAGCACCTGCAGGCAATGGGTCCTCGATCATCTCCGGAGCCAGAGCGGATTCAGCTGGTGTCTGCTCCTGAGGATCCGGCACAGGTGCGGGCCCTTCAGATTCAAGCCCCTGCCCCGCCTCAGCCGGCCCTGGAGGCGGGGACTCCTGTGCAGGCTGGGATTCCTCCGGTTCAGCCTCTGAATCAGTTTCCCAGGCCATCGCACATCCAAAGCAAAAAGGGTTTGGAATTAGGCCACTGTTTCAATGCCTCGGGCCAACCCAAACTAAAATATTTTCCCACCTTCTGGGGAAAGCGACTGCTGAGCAGTGATCTGGTACATCTTAAGTCCAGACATCCACATAACAAACACTCTGTCTTTCTCTGTGCTATATAGAACAAGTTCATAGTTTGAAAGATATGAAATGATGAGCAGTAGTTGTGTAACCCAGTCTACGAACTTTGGGTAGGCTAGGCTATCTTAAAAAACACATAAACAAATAAATAAAGACACCCGGGGGAGTCATCCTGCATATGCACATGGGCTTTCCTTATCTGAAGGCAGCACCTGGGGTAGATGAGACAAAGCGAGGAGAGGACAGAATGCAGAGAAGCTGATTGGGGCTGTGCCGTACTTACACTTAAAATGTCAAATCACTACAGAAGTTTAAAATATAACCCAGGATCCGCCTACCTTTGAACAGCAGGACATGAGTCTTTCAAATCCCATTTGAAAGATAGTCACATCAAGAATTAACTGCTCAGCACACACACGGAGTATCATGCAAGGCTATAAATGAACAGACCAACTTTTTATAATAAAAATGACAGATTTCTGCGTGTAAGGTGTATTTTTTGAAACCGTTTCTTGAAGCTTAAAATGTCATAACAAGGGTAAAGCTAACAAGAGGGGAGAATGTGTTCTCACTTCAGTTCAGAAGTCTGCCAGCTTCCCACACCACTCCCCCTGCCCACTTCCCACTTAAAGGTTGTATTTTAGACCTGGCAGAAAAGGGATGTTTTTGACTGGGCAGTAGTGATCCACAAGGCTAAGGAGTAAACCCTACACAAATCCAGAATGGAGTCCCTAAGATGGTTGGGTAGTGCTTTGTAACTTTAAGCAGTGCCTTCCAGCAACTCCTGCAGCCAAGCTGGTGCCAAACATATTGCTCTGCTTTCCTTTGGACCACATCAACGAGGCTAAGAGGGGAGTCTTCCTGTTTAGGGAAGTTTTTTATGTCTAATGTTTTATTGTATTTTTTATATTTTGTTGGAGGGATGCGGGTGGTGCTGTGGGTTAAACCACAGAGCCTAGGACTTGCCGATCAGAAGGTCGGCGGTTCGAATCCTCGCGACAGGGTGAGCTCCCGTTGCTCAGTCCCTGCTCCTGCCAACCTAGCAGTTCGAAAGCACATCAAAGTGTGAGTAGATAAATAAGTACCACTCTGGCGGGAAGGTAAACAGCGTTTCCGTGTGCTGCTCTGGTTTGCCAGAAGCGGCTTAGTCATGCTGGCCACATGACCGGCTGTACGCTGGCTCCCTCAGCCAATAAAGTGAGATGAGCGCCGCAACCCCAGAGTCGGTCACGACTGGACTTAATGGTCAGGGGTCCCTTTACCTTTACCTATATTTTGTTGGCCCCTTCATGGATCACTGCCTTGCCGTGGCGAAGGGGCTTGAAGAACTCAGAGAAGCTATGAACTATGCCGAGCAGGGCACCCAAGATGAACAGGTCATAGTAGAGAGTTTTGACCAAACGTGATCCACCTGGAGTAGGAACCGGCAAGCCACTCCAGTATCTCTGCCAAGAAAACTCCATGGACAAAGACAACAGGCATATAAAAGTTATGACGCTGGAAGATGAGCCCCTCAGGTCGGAAGGTGTCCAACATGCTACTGGGGAAGAGCGGAGGACAAGTACAAGTAGATCCAGAGCTGATGAAGCGGCTGGGCCAAAGCCGAAAGAACGCTCAGTTGTGGATATGCATGGAAGCGAAAGGAAAGTCCAATGCTGTAAAGAAAAATATTGCATAGGAACCTGGAATGTATGAACCATGAACCTGGGTAAGTTGGATGTGGTCAAAAATGAGATGGCAAGAATAAATATTGACATCCTGGCCATCAGTGAGCTAAAATGGACGGGAATGGGCGAATTCAGTTCGGATGACTATCATATCTACTACTGTGGGCAAGAAACCCGTAAAAGAAATGGAGTGGCCCTCATAGTCAACAAAAGAGTGGCGAAAGCTGTACTGGGATGCAGTCTCAAAAATGATAGAATGATCTCGATACGAATCCAAGGCAGACCTTTTAACATCACAGTAATCCAAGTTTATGCACCAACTACTGGTGCTGAAGAAACTGAAATTGACCAATTCTATGAAGACTTACAAGACCTTATAGAAGTGACACCAAAGAAGGATGTTCTGCTCATTATAGGGGATTGGAATGCTAAAGTAGGGAATCAAGAGATAAAAGGAACAACTGGCAAGTTTGGCCTTGGAGATCAAAACGAAGCAGGGCAAAGGCTAATAGAGTTCTGTCAAGAGAACAAGCTGGTCATCACAAACACGCTTTTCCAACAACACAAGAGACGGCTCTACACATGGACATCCCCAGATGGGCAACATCGAAATCAGATTGATTATATTCTCTGCAGCCAAAGATGGAGAAGCTCTATACAGTCAGCAAAAACAAGACCTGGAGCTGACTGTGGCTCAGATCATCAGCTTCTTATAGCAAAATTCAAGCTTAAACTGAAGAAAGTAGGAAAAACCACTGGACAGGTAAGATACAATCTAAACCAAATCCCTTATGAATACACAGTGGAAGTGAGGAACAGGTTTAAGGATTTAGATTTGCTGGACAGAGTGCCTGAAGAACTATGGGTGGAGGCTCGCAACATTATACAGGAGGCAGCAACTAAAACCATCCCAATGAAAAAGAAATGCAAGAAAGCAAAGTGGCTGTCCAAGGAGGCCTTACAAATAGCGGGGGAGAGAAGGCAAGCAAAATGCAAGGGAGATAGTGAAAGATACAGGAAATTGAATGCAGATTTCCAAAGAATAGCAAGGAGAGACAAGAAGGCCTTCTTAAACGAGCAATGCAAAGAAATAGAGGAAAGCAACAGAATGGGAAGAACCAGAGATCTGTACAAGAAAATCGGAAATATGAAAGGAACATTTCGTACAAAAATTACCATAATAAAGGACAAAAGTGGTAAAGACCTAACTGAAGCAGAAGACATCAAGAAGAGGTGGCAAGAATACACAGAGGAATTATACCAGAAAGATATGGATGCCTCGTACACCCCAGGTAGTGTGGTTGCTGACCTTGAGCCAGACATCCTGGAGAGTGAAGTCAAATGGGCCTTAGAAAGCACTGCAAATAACAAGGCCAGTGGAAGTGATGGTATTCCAGCTGAACTGTTTAAAATTTTAAAAGATGATGCTGTTAAGGTGCTACACTCAATATGCCAGCAAGTTTGGAAAACTCAGCAGTGGCCAGAGGATTGGAGAAGATCAGTCTACATCCCAATCCCAAAGAAAGGCAGTGCCAAAGAATGCTCCAACTACCGCACAATTTCACTCATTTCACATGCTAGCAAGGTTATGCTTAAAATTCTACAAGGAAGGCTCAAGCAGTATGTGGACCGAGAACTCCCAGAAGTGCAAGCTGGATTTAGAAGAGGCAGAGGAACCAGAGACCAAATTGCAAACATGCGCTGGATTATGGAGAAAGCTAGAGAGTTCCAGAAAGACATCTACTTCTGCTTCATTGACTATGCAAAAGCCTTTGACTGTGTTGACCACAGCAAACTATGGCAAGCTCTTAAAGAAATGGGAGTGCCTGATCACCTCATCTGTCTCCTGAGAAATCTCTATGTGGGACAAGAAGCTACAGTTAGAACTGGATATGGAACAACTGATTGGTTCCAAATTGGGAAAGGAGTACGGCAAGGCTGTATATTGTCTCCCTGCTTATTTAACTTATATGCAGAATTCATCATGCGAAAGGCTGGGCTGGATGAATCCCAAGCCGGAATTAAGATTGCCGGAAGAAATATCAACAACCTCAGATATGCAGATGACACAACCTTGATGGCAGAAAGTGAAGAGGAATTAAAGAACCTTTTAATGAGGGTGAAAGAGGAGAGTGCAAAATATGGTCTGAAGCTCAACATCAAAAAAACGAAGATCATGGCCACTGGGCCCATCACCTCCTGGCAAATAGAAGGGGAAGAAATGGAGGCAGTGAGAGATTTTACTTTCTTGGGCTCCATGATCAGTGCAGATGGTGACAGCAGTCACGAAATTAAAAGACGCCTGCTCCTTGGGAGAAAGGCGATGGCAAACCTAGACAACATCTTAAAAAGCAGAGACATCACCTTGCCAACAAAGGTCCGTATAGTAAAAGCCATGGTTTTCCCAGTAGTGATGTATGGAAGTGAGAGCTGGACCATAAAGAAGGCTGATCGCCGAAGAATTGATGCTTTTGAATTATGGTGCTGGAGGAGACTCTTGAGAGTCCCATGGACTGCAAGGAGATCAAACCTCTCCATTCTGAAGGAAATCAGCCCTGAGCGCTCACTGGAAGGACAGATCGTGAAGCTGAGGCTCCAATACTTTGGCCACCTCATGAGAAGAGAAGACTCCCTGGAAAAGACCCTGATGTTGGGAAAGATGGAGGGCATAAGGAGAAGGGGACGACAGAGAATGAGATGGTTGGATGGTGTTCTTGAAGCTACCAGCATGAGTTTGATCAAACTGCGGGAGGCAGTGGAGGACAGGAGTGCCTGGCGTGCTCTGGTCCATGGGGTCACGAAGAGTCGGACACGACTAAACGACTAAACAACAACATATTTTGTTGGAAGCTGCCCAGAGTGGTTGAGGAAACCCAGCCAGATGGGCAGGGTATAAATAATAACTTATTATTTATTATTATTATTATCTGGGCAGCCCAGGACCGCCATACGTACTGCCCAGGCTTGCACCCCGGGGAGGTCACTAATTCAGCTAATGCAGCAGTTTGATCTCACCCTCCAAAGGTGCACTCCATTGTCTCTCTGGACAGATGGATGCCAACAAGTTATTGCATACCTTGGGTCCAGAGAAGGCTTGTTAAAGGAATGACTGCCCTACCACCTCCTTTAATGCAGCAGGAAACACCCCCTGATACAATTTCTGTCTTGAAACTACCTCCTGCCAGTTCATAGCTTTGCATAATATTTAATCTGTTCAATAGCTCTTGCTCACCATTTTGTGACAATCTGCTTGATCCTAATAAAAGTATTGCCCTACCAAGGATTTTGAACCAACATAACTATTTTGCTTGGGGGTTGGGTTCCTTTTTCATCAAACAGATTACTGATGAACAGCCCATCCTAAATGGCCAGGAGATATCTCTTTATGGGAGCTAATTCTAAGGAGAGGGGTTTTTTTGCTACCAAAACCTCTCTTAAGCATTTGAAACTACAAAGCATCAGAGCGTTGGAATGCCATTTGGAACAGACAAGAGATACAGGAAAAAAAGATAAAGGAAAAAGCTAAGAGTTGGATGACAACAGCCTTAGCTTCTTTTTCACGAACATCTGAGCACATGTACAAGATAACCTGTGAACAACCCTAATAACAGCTCAACACCTGTATACACAGGTACACAGACTCTGCACTTGTTGAATATTGCATGTAACTCACTATACGAGCGTACAGCTCAACTCTTTCTGTACCCCAGCTGCAAAGATTCTGCACTCATTGAATGTCTTCTTCTTCTTTGGTGATCACTCATAGCCTAGCAAGATTGTCTTCCATAAACACGGTTTTAACAATGTGTCCGTAAGTGACTGTGGACACCAATTCTGGATCCACAAGTCCTTCCAAAGTGCGGACATTGGTTTCTGGGCGGGAGTTGATCATGGTGAGGGTTTGCCAAGCATGCCTTCCTCTTAGCACGTTTCTCCCTTGCATCCCGAGTTCAAGTGTCTTCAAAGCCCATGACACCTTTGGTAAAGGCTGTTCTCCAACTGGAGTGCTAGCAGGCTAGTGTTTCCCAGTTGTCAGTGTTTGTACTACATTTTTTTAGATTTGCCTTGAGAGAGTCTTTGAACCTCTTTTGTTGACCACCAGTATTACCCTTTCCATTTTAAGTTTGGAATAGAGTAGTTGCTTTGGAAGACGATAATCTACACATACACAACAGGATCATTGAATGTAACATGTGAACAACCCTCTGTTGCCTGATCATTCTCTCTCTCTCTCTCTCTCTCTCTCTCTCTCTCTGGGGTGTGATGTGCAGTAGTGGTTCTGCTACCTTCTGGAGTACGTTTTGTCTCTACTGATGTTCTCTATTCAGGGCTGGGGAACCAGTGTCAGTGCAATACAACTCCCATCATCCTTGACAATTGGCCATGCCAGCTTGGGCTCATGGGAGTTGGAGTCCGACAACGTTTGGAGGGCTAACAATCTATATTTTATTTCTGTAATAAGAGATAGTTTCTGTCTTTATTTAAAAGATTTATAGACTGCTTAAAAAAAAAAACCTCTTAAGAAGTTTACATAATGTACAAAAGGAAATACTACAAAAACGCCATAAGTCTCTCTCCAAAGAAACCAAAACCAGGGTAGCTCTCCCCCTCTGGACTGTAGCTCTGCATGTAGAAGATCCTAGATTCCTCCCAGCCTCTCCAGGGAGGACTGCAAATATTCAAACCCTGGAGATCCACTGCCAGTCAGATTAGGCCATGGGTAGGCAAACTAAGGCCCGGGGGGGCAGATCTGGCCCAATTGCCTTCTAAATACGGCCCACAGACGGTCTGGGAAACAGCGTGTTTTTACATGAGTAGAATGTGTGTTTTTATTTAAAATGCATCTCTGGGTTATTTGTGGGGCATAGGAATTCGTTCATTCCCACCCCCCCAATATAGTCTCATTCCCCCCCCCCCACAAGGTTTGAGGGACAGTGGACCAGCCCCCTGCTGGAAAAGTTTGCTGAGCCCTGGGTTAGGCAATTCTGAGCTAAATGGACCATTGGTTTGACTTGGTAAAAGGCAGCTTCCTATGTTGCACATTTAGTTTTACAATTTAGAATATTCATTTGAACAACCTTAAAATGTCAGTGACTTCCCTTCTTCTCTTTCCATGGTTCATTTTGCATATCATAAATCCCTGCATGTTTTGCATAAACTAAACCATTCAGTATTCCATTATTACACCCATCAAAACTTGCTGACACTGTTGAATTTATCTTAATGCTGCCAACGTTTTCAAAGTGTACACAATTTCCCCCCATATAATCAATAAACGTTTCCCAGTTTTCTTTAAACGTATGTTCTTCTTGTTCTCTTGTTCTATATGTTAGGTCTGCAAGCTGCGCATATTCCATCAGTTTAAGTTGCCATTCTCCTTTCGTTGGGACCTCGCTCGCTTCCTATGCTCCTAAATCAGGCCTGGCCCTACCATTAGGCAACCTCCCTGATACAAGTTGCCCATTTCAGCTGCCAAGCCACATGTCTCTTTTGCTACTATTATTATCACAGAACTCATGAGCTAAACACTGTGGATATGAAACCACCTGCATCAAAGAGACAGATTGACATCCAAAACCGGCCCTGTGTGTTTGAAGGCTGCTGGGAAAACCAGAGCACAAGCTTGAACCAAATCAAAGCGCAGCTGCTCTTTTTCTCTCTCTTCCCATTTAAAATCATTATATATTAGCAGCAGCAAATCTGGTTGTTGGCGAAAGCTCAAACAAATGGCACGTTGCCAGTAAAATAAATAAAAAACCACAGAAAGAAAGAGGGAAACAGGTTTGGCGGAGTCTCCCATCTGTCACTAAAATTAGCCATGGCTCCAGGTTTCTGCACCATCACGTTGGTGTCATAATTGCCTCAGATCACGGTATCAACGCCACTCGCCGTAACAGAATCACACAGCCGACCACGGCAAGCATGCAATCAAAGCAAATATATTACAGCTCTAATTCAGGAGGGGAAAGGGGGTTAACAAAGTGAGGAAACTGATCAGAGGTGGAACAAATGAACAGTAGATTGACTCCTGTCACGTTGCATTATGCAAACTGGGCCATTTGAACAGGGTCCTCTAGATTAGGAATGGCCGGATCCTGCATGTACAGTGGTACCTCAGGTTAAGTACTTAATTCGTTCCGGAGGTCCGTTCTCAACCTGAAACTGTTCTTAACCTGAAGCACCACTTTAGCTAATGGGGCCTCCTGCTGCCACCGCGCCACCGGAGCCTGATTTCTGTCTTATCCTGAAGCAAAGTTCTTAGCCCGAGGTACTATTTCTGGATTAGCGGAGTGTGTAACCTGAAGCATATGTAACCTGAAGCATATGTAACCCAAGGTACCACTGTATTAAGAATATGGGAAGAGGGAGTACATTCTCCAGAACAAACCACCTCCTCTGAGGTTGGGGAGTTTTTACAGCACATGTATTGTAAAACAGGTGTCAGGGGTTTAGGTGCAGAGGCACGGGCAAGGGAGGAAACAGAGAGCGAAGGGGAGGAGACAGAGGAAAGGATGAGTGATGACGACGACCCGAGATCTCCCAGTCTTTCCAGTGAATCAGAGGATTCACAGAAAGGAGCACCAGTGGCCAGGGCAAGGGGGGAGTCTAGGGAGGCACCCCAGGAAGATAGAGCCAGAGGAGACTCAGGGGGGAGCAGCTGGAAATCGGGACCAGCGTCACCGCCAGGAAGCAGGGAAGAGGAAAGGAGCCAGGGGGGAAGCGCTGGCAGCTCACCACAGGAGGGAGGGCAGGAGTCAGGAGTGGCCACACCTCCATCGGGGAGCGAAGAAACGGTTAAGAGGAAAGTGGAAGGTTGGGCGCGCGCGCCAAGTTCAAATGCAGAGGAAGGCGGCGCAGTGAGCAGCCCCGAAAGGGAACCAGGTCCTAAAGCCCGGCGCAAGGAGGCAGAAGGGTCCGGGTCAGCGTCAGAAGAATCCCGGAAGGAAGAAGCCCCGGGGGGTAGAGGGACCCAGAGGAGGACAGTCAGGAGGAAAAGGTGGAGCAAGGCTAGGATATTAAGTTGGTGCGCACGGGGCGGAGACTCAGACGGAGCCTCGCCGATCTAGCTAGTAGACGTAGAGTTGCAGACAGCAGCGTGAGAATGGAAACTGTAATTCAATAAAGACTTTTACTTAATGACCGCTGGCTAGCGTGATCCTCTGTGAGCTAGGATTTTGAAGCAGCTCTGACAGTAGGCTCCGTCTCCACATTGTGGGCATCTGCAGCCTCGAGGAGGGGAGAGAAACAGGCGCCCACTAGCGAGCTCACGAACGGCAGGAGACATGACGGCTGAGCAGCAGATAGAGGACCTCAGAAAAGCAGTGGCACAACTGAACGCCGAGGTTCTCGCATCCAGGAAGAGAGAGGACGAGGCAGCTGCCGCCTGCAGGGATCTCCAGGTCAGGTTAGACGTACTGGCAAAGCAAACACCCCGGCAGGAGGGAATTGGGTTGGCGAGACGGACAGGCGGACTGCTCTCTCACTTCGATGGGAACCTGCAACAGTATCCCAACTTTAGAGCCGACGTACTGTGCGCACTGCAACTGTTGCATAAAGACTTTAGAGATGAACAGGAGAGAGTGGGGTTCATCATGTCCCATCTGCATGGGGAGGCGAAAGCATGGTTGCGCAATTTATGGAGAGATAACGATCCGGCGCTCCAGAATGCGGATGCCTTTATTAAAGCGATGGATGGGTGTTTCTTATCAAGTATTGACATTGATCTTGCACGGAAGGAGGTGCATGGGCTGAGACAAGGGAGGGCCAGCGTCAGACAGTATCATGCCCGCTTTTTCGCCTTGGTCAGCGCCCTGGAATGGGACAGAGATTCGGCTCCTGTAAGAGACCTCTTTTGGGAGGGACTGCACAACTCGATTAAAGATGAGATAGCGAGGGGGGAGAGACCCCGAACCACCCAGGAGGTCGTTCAGAGGGCACTGGCAGTGGGGGTGAGGCTGGAAGGACGTCCGTGGAGCAAGGACGAAGGGCGTGGAGGGCGCGAACCAGCCGGGGGCCCCTCCTTCTTTCCCAGAGAAGCAGCGCGGGCGCAATCCACGCCTCCGCCAGGAGGAGGAGCCGAACCTATGGAGGTTGGAGGTGCAAGGGCTCAGTCAGCAACCAGAGCCCTGGCACCGGCAGCAGTGAAGGCGAAGCCTCCTAGAGGGACCAGGAAGTGTTACGTCTGTGAGCAGCCAGGGCATATGGCGAAAGAGTGTCCCCAGAGGCCCCACAAGCTTACTGCAGCCTCAGCAATGGTGACTGCAGCAACGCAGCAGGGAGGACCACAGCAGGGAAACGACGATGTCTGGCTGGAGGAAGAGGCACTGGGGCCCAGCCAGACGTGTTAGTGACGCAGTCCCCGGAAATTTTACAGCCAGTGAACCCCCTCCCGCCCAAACCAGTAGTGAGGCTCACAGCATCTCTCCAGCTGCCCAATGGAATCACCATGGACGTGCCAATCACCATCGACTCCGGCAGCAACGCGGACTTTATAGGGCAGGAATTTGTCGACAGGCACGCTGTGCAGTTGCTGCCGGCCACACTGCCCCTGCAGGTTGTCACGGTGGATGGCAGGGAGCTGCTAGGGGGGCAAGTGGTGAAGCAGACGCCACCAATGGTGATGCGACTTGGGAATCACAGGGAAGTCATCAGCTTCAACGTCACTCAACTGTCTGACACGCCCATTGTATTGGGCATGAGTTGGCTGGACAAGCACAGCCCAACGATGGCTTGGTTCCAGAGGCAGCTGGTCTTCGGCTCTTCCTTTTGTGCTGAACACTGCATCGTACCCAGGCAGGAAGGAGAGGAAGAGGAGTCACAGCTGCTGCTAGGCACGCTGCAAGCGATTCCCCACAAGTACGCAGAATTTCTGGAAGTTTTCTGCGAGAAGGAGGCGGACAGGCTACCCCCTCACAGACCATATGACTGCAAAATTGACCTGCTGCCGGGGGCGGCGCTGCCTAAAGGGAAGCTGTATTCCATGTCTGAGGACGAACTGCAGGAACTCAAAGACTTCATCGATCATAATTTGGAGCGCGGTTTCATCCGAGAGTCTAAGGCAGCGGGGGGCAGTCCTGTATTCTTTGTTAAGAAGCGAGACACGCCCCAAAAAAGACTCGTAGTGGATTACAGGATTTTGAACAGTGTGACCAAGCCGTCGGACTTCCCCATGCCCCGCATCGACGACCTCCTGGCGAAGGTACGGAAGGGAAAGGTGTTCACCAAGTTGGACCTGCGGGGGGCGTACAACCTCATTCGCATGCGGGAGGGTGATGAGTGGAAGACAGCCATGTTCACGCCACTGGGTACCTACGAATACAGAGTTATGCCTTTTGGACTGCAAAATGGCGCTCACGTTTTTCAAGCATTTATGCATCACGTGTTGGCGGGACTTCTCTACAAGACGTGCGTCTGTTTCTTGGATGACATCCTGATCTTTTCGGAGTCGCAGCAAGAACATGACAAGCACGTCAAGGAAGTGCTGGGCAGGCTAAAGCAACACAGGCTCTACGCCAAGCTGGAGAAGTGCCAATTTGACGTGCCGGAGGTGGATTTTCTGGGCTACAAGCTGTCTGACAAGGGGCTCGCCATGGACAGCGCCAAGGTTCGAGCAGTGTTGGATTGGAAGAGCCCACGCAACCGGAAGGAGGTCCAACGGTTTGTCGGCTTTGCGAACTTCTATCGCAAGTTTATCAAGGGCTTCGCGATGCAGACGGCGGCCATCACTGACACCCTTAGCTCCAAGAAGAAGAAGTTCATCTGGACAGAGCAGGCGGAGCAGTCCTTTCAGGCCCTCAAGCGTCTCTTCGCGTCGGAAGAGCAGCTGCTTCATGTCAACCCCAGCATGCCGATGAGGGTGGAGACAGGCGCTTCGAACAGAGCAGTGGGGGCGGTCCTGCTGCAGAAGGACCAGCAGGGCGTGTGGCGGCCGGGAGCGTTTTACTCCAGGAAGCTCAGCAAGTCCGAGCAGAACTACACCATATGGGACAGGGAGTTGCTGGCCATTCATGCAGCGTTCAAGGCGTGGAGGCACTTTCTGATCGGCGCCAAGCACACGGTGCAGGTTTGCACGGACCACAAGAATCTGGAACACTGGCGCACGGCACAGTTCCTGAACCAGAGGCAGATACGTTGGGCTGAGTTCTTTGCGGACTTCGACTTCCGAATAGAGTATGTCCCGGGGGACACCAACATCATGGCAGACGCTCTCTCCCGCAAGCCACAGTATCTGGAGGACGCAACACCAGCGGCCGCCATGCACATCTTTGCACCGACAGTGTGGGCGTGCGCCGCGGCGACCGTGGACCTAGAGGCGGTGCGGCGAGCGTTGCAGGGGGACTCCTTCGCACAAACGAAGATGGCAGAGGTGCGAGGGGGCAAGGCAGCGGCCGACGGTTTCCAGCTACGAGATGGATTGCTCATCCGTAAAGGGGCCATCTACGTGCCGGGTGACGAACTTCGAGCCAAGGTGCTACAGCAGCTGCACGACGCACCCACGGCCGGGCACTTTGGCAAGGAGAAGACGGTGGAATTAGTAGCCAGGGATTTCTGGTGGCCTGGAATGAGAGGGGAGGTCGCAGACTACGTGGCGAGGTGTGACACCTGCCAGAGGGCAAAGACGGTGCACAAACCGCCGGCTGGACTGTTGGAGCCGCTGCAAACTCCGGTCGAACCTTGGGAAAGGGTGGCTCTGGACTTTGTCACGGATCTGCCCAGCTCAAGGGGCAAGACGGCAGTGTTGGTGGTGGTGGACCTGTTCTCCAAGATGGCGCATTTCATTCCGTGTGCTAAGGTGGCCACGGCAGAGCAAACCGCCAAACTGTTCATAGACCACGTGTTCAAGGTTCACGGTCTGCCACGGTCTATTCTGTCCGACCGCGGGCGGCAGTTCATCTCGAACTTCTGGCAGAAGCTGATGGGCTTCCTAAACGTCAAGATCAATCTGGCGTCGGCGAGACACCCGCAGACCAACGGGCAAGCGGAGCGAGCCAATGCCATCATGCAGCAGTACCTGAGATGTTATGCAAACCAACAGCCTGCGACGTGGGTGGATTACCTGCCGCTTGCAGAGTTTGCCTACAACAACACGAAGCACGTATCCACGGGCGTCACGCCGTTCTTCGCCAACAACGGGCGGCACCCTAGAACCTTCCCGGGACTGGAATGCAGGGGAGAAGGGGAGCCGCAGTCAGCAGATGCGTTCGCGTCGGAGCTGCAGGAAGTCCACGATCAGCTGCGGCGCCACCTGGAGCTGGCTAAACACGCATACAAGGTACAAGCGGACAAACACAGAAGGGTTGGCGAAGAGCTCCACGTGGGAGACTGGGTCTGGTTAGCAGCCCACGCAGTGCCGGCCAGGTCGTTGGCCAAGAAGAAACTAGGGCATAAACAACTGGGGCCCTACCAAGTCGAAGAGCAGGTCAACCCGGTGGCTTTCAGGCTGGCGCTTCCGGAGGGTTCCAGAATGCATCCGGTGTTCCACAGATCGGTGCTCACTCCCTACAAGGCACCGCACAGGTTCCAGGAACCCGGAATGGCGCCGAGTCCGCTCAGAGAAGGAACGGGGCACGCGGGAGTGGCACAGGAGGAGCGCATCAACGAAGTCACGGAGATTTTGGACTCCAGATGGGGGGAAGAGGGAGTAGAATACTTTCTCGCCAGGGAGGGCACCCTGGCCAGTGCGAACAGCTGGGTGCCGGGCTACGCTTTAGACGAACCTCTGCTCAAAGACGAGTTTCATGCCCTCTTCCCACATAGACCTATGCCAGCGGACTTTTTCGACGACTGGCTTTTCACGCCCACGCTTTCGGACAGCACGTTCAGGGGGTTCGACTCGGACGAGGAACCAACACGAGACGTCCGTTCCCCGGAGGGGTCACCCTCGGGATCTGTCTCAGAACCCTCGTATTGGTGGGACGATAGGCCGGAGGAGCAGTTCCGCAGGAAGTGGCTGGACTGTTCCGGCCGAGCAACGCCGCCTGGAGGAAGTGCGGGAGAGACGGACATGGACATTTTCGGGGACGACCCTGGTTTCGAGCACGGCGGCACAGAGATGGAAGAGGAGGTGACTGTCGTCAACGAGAGCAGAGAGGAAGACCCGGAAGAGTTCCGATGGAGGCCTGCCACGGGAAGCGACCGATATCCGACGTTCGTCCCTTTGCAACAGCAGCCCCCAGCTCCAGCACCGGAAGGAGGGGAGGGGGGAATGGGGGGCTTCGAGGGGGGGATGGATGTCAGGGGTTTAGGTGCAGAGGCACGGGCAAGGGAGGAAACAGAGAGCGAAGGGGAGGAGACAGAGGAAAGGATGAGTGATGACGACGACCCGAGATCTCCCAGTCTTTCCAGTGAATCAGAGGATTCACAGAAAGGAGCACCAGTGGCCAGGGCAAGGGGGGAGTCTAGGGAGGCACCCCAGGAAGATAGAGCCAGAGGAGACTCAGGGGGGAGCAGCTGGAAATCGGGACCAGCGTCACCGCCAGGAAGCAGGGAAGAGGAAAGGAGCCAGGGGGGAAGCGCTGGCAGCTCACCACAGGAGGGAGGGCAGGAGTCAGGAGTGGCCACACCTCCATCGGGGAGCGAAGAAACGGTTAAGAGGAAAGTGGAAGGTTGGGCGCGCGCGCCAAGTTCAAATGCAGAGGAAGGCGGCGCAGTGAGCAGCCCCGAAAGGGAACCAGGTCCTAAAGCCCGGCGCAAGGAGGCAGAAGGGTCCGGGTCAGCGTCAGAAGAATCCCGGAAGGAAGAAGCCCCGGGGGGTAGAGGGACCCAGAGGAGGACAGTCAGGAGGAAAAGGTGGAGCAAGGCTAGGATATTAAGTTGGTGCGCACGGGGCGGAGACTCAGACGGAGCCTCGCCGATCTAGCTAGTAGACGTAGAGTTGCAGACAGCAGCGTGAGAATGGAAACTGTAATTCAATAAAGACTTTTACTTAATGACCGCTGGCTAGCGTGATCCTCTGTGAGCTAGGATTTTGAAGCAGCTCTGACAACAGGGATTGCCAACCTTTTGTTTTTTGACCAGCAGGGGCATTAGAAATTTTGAGGAAGTCATAAAATGGGGGTGTGGCATACAAGTGTGGCCTGTGGTTGCCGTGTAGACAACCTCTGTTTTGTCCTCCCTCTTTTGCATCTGGAGGGTGAATTCTGTGGGCAGGATATATATTAATCAGCTCTCCTTTGGCTCCTGGCACTGCCAGTCACCATATTTTAACCCCCCCCCCCAAATAGTGCTGTATCATCATATTGCATTGTCCCAAGGGGCATTGGTGGGGAGGGGAGATGGTGGTTTTCAATTGCTTTCACACACACACACACACACACACACACACACACACACACACACCCTAAATGATGGTACCTGGGGGATTGTTTAAGATGGTGAATGGCGGAGTAAACATCTGAGAAAGAGCTGTTTAATTTAATGCCCACGCCCTCAAAATTCAGCCCACACACTGAACATTCCCCACATGCAGCTTCTGAAAGGAAAGAGGAAAGGAACCTCACCTCTATTTATTTAATGCATTTATACCAGTGGCGTAGCAGGGGGGCAGGGGTCCGTACCCCTGGGAACAGGATTTTTAGGGGGAGTGAGCCAGGCATCCCCATGCAGGGATCACCGTCCCATCTTGCCTGCTGCCGGCGGTCTATGGAGCCCGGAGTCTGGCCTGGCCCAACCACTGCAACCCCCTCACTGAATGACAACCTGGCTAGTGTTGGGGGGGCAGATTTGCCCGCCAAGGGTAGCGTTGGCCAGCTGGGCTCCTCCTTGCAGGGCTGAGCTGGAGCACAGGCTCCATGAACCCTCCCTGCCCCCTGCATGCATGCCCAGCTGCGTTGGCAGCAAGGGCTGACCTGGCGCGGTGGGTTCTGTTGACCTGTTCTCCGCTCCTGCCTGGCACAGGGCACAGAGGGTTCACGGAGCCTGTGCACCAGCTCAACGCTGGTCACTGGAGCCAAGAGCTGCGTCAGCTAGGCAGGCTGCTCCCTGCACAGGCAAGCAGGGGTGCAGTGCAGCCCTGATTGACTCCAGTGGCCAGGGCTGAGGTGGCGCATGGGCTCAGTGAAAGGACACAATGCCCCTGATTCATATCCCGCCTTTCTTCCAAGAAACTCAAGATGGCATGGACACTTCTCCACATTTTATCCTCAAGCATTTTATCATGTGAGGCCGGTTAGGTTGAGAGAATCCAGGGGTGGGAAACCTTTGTGGCTGTGTGGGCCAACTTTGGCCCTTGGATGGGGACAGGTAAAGGTCGAGGTCAGGTAAAGGTCCCCTGGATGGTTAATTCCAGTCAAAGGCAACTATGGGTGTTGGGTGATAACACCGAGGCCTGGTGCCTCCCCCCAACGCAGCGTCGCCCGGGATTCTTCGCTCCGGTCTCCCGTCACGCTGATGTGGCCCACATGAGCACACGATGAGCAAAGTTCAAAACAGAATCTCAGCCTTGAGGAGTAACATCGAAGCCTAATTTATGGCAAACTAAATCAAACGTAACAAAACAAAGAAAACATGGCCTCTCTCTGTGTCTTTCTTCCTTGGAGAGAGGACTGCAAAAGCAAAAGCTATACAAAACGTTACAGCGTATCTCAATTTCTGCTCACAAGACTCCAACAATCAGTGCTGGAATGTAAACAGACATGTGACATGCAACAATCACACACCTGCAGCTCGAGAGGAATGTAATTCTCAACAATTGGGTTGCAGCGCTCATCTCGCTTTCAGGTCGAGGGAGCCGGCGCTTGTCCACAGACAGCTTTCCAGGTCATGTGGCCAGCAGGACTAAACCGCTTCTGGCTCAACGGAACACCTGAGCAGAAGGTAGCTGAGCAGAAAGTAGGCTTTGGCCAGGCACAGTTTGTCACAGAGGGTCAAGGGAAGCTGTCCCTGTTGAAACTCCCTCTTCTATGCCTCTGTTTAAAAAAGGGCCGGTCTCATTGCCTTCCATCGCCTATGATGTTCTAACTGCTTCTTGTGACCACAAGGAACATTCACGGTGAGGGGATCTACTGCCCTCCCACTCCCCCTAGCGGCCGTGTCTTTGATCAACAACTTCTAATAAAAATGATCTAATCTTGTTAGTGCTGCTTCTCATGGGACATCAGTGCACATACCCAAGAACAAAATACAGCACATGCCTTGCTTTCGTTGCAAATGCTCTGTGATAGGAATTTTGAGGTCTTAGATATATGGTAATGTTCATAAGCGTACCAACCAAGCATGTACATAGATCAGCACAGGAAGACCAACCTGGAACCATTTTGATTCCTAAACTGAGCCAATGTTTTCTCTGCAAGGTCAAAGTGGGAAACCTCCCCATTGTCTCTTTCCTCACAAATCCTACCTTAAGGGCACATTTAAGATATGAATAGGGTGTGAGCCTGTGACCTGGCCCAGGAACTAAGTATTTATCATTACAAAAGACTGGCCAGGCTCCCCAGGCAATCCAATCAAGTAACCTGCCAGACAGGATATAAACAATGACAGGAGAAAAACAACATTCAAATTTCTGTTTTAGACTGCCTTTTTTGTGATGTAGGTATGATGTATCTGAGGGGTGGTCTTAGGTTACACCCCTTCTGTGATGTATGTATGATGTTTCTGGGGGTGGTCTTGATCTACAGGGTGGCAATTTCTTATTATTATTATTATTATTATTATTATTATTATTATTATTATTATTTATACCCTGCCCATCTGGCTGAGTTTCCCCAGCCACTCTGGGTGGCTCCCAATCAAGTGTTAAAAACAGTACAGCGTTAAATATTAAAAACTTCCCTGAACAGGGCTGCCTTCAGATGTCTTTTAAAGATAAGATAGCTGCTTATTTCCTTCACATCTGAAGGGAGGATGTTCTACAGGGTGGGCACCACTACCGAGAAGGCCCTCTGTCTGGTTCCCTTTAACCTTACTTCTCGCAATGAGGGAACCGCCAGAAGGCCCTTGGCGCTGGATCTGAGTGTCCGGGCTGAACGATGGGGGTGGAGACGCTCCTTCAGGTATACAGGACCGAGGCCATTTAGGGCTTTAAAGGTCAGCACCAACACTTTGAATTGTGCTCGGAAAAGTCTTTATAAGGCCTTGCGCGCCATTGTTCTGGGTTCCGCCTCCTCTCCTGCGGGTGAGGGGAGCACCCTGTTGCAACAGATCAATAAAGATCAAGCTTACTAGCTGCTTTGCTTCTCAATATTCTCTGGTTGGCCTCTGTTATTTTCTCCTACCAATAGGGAACCTGTGTAAGGACTCTATATGGGCTCTTGGATACCCCATAAGGGAAAAGGGCAATTTTTGTTTACAACAGCACAATGCATGAAAATCTCTGCATTTCTCAGCATCCTAGAAGAGCATCCTTGATCATGCTAAATGGCCCATCTACACAAGCATATTATTCTCACCGTGATACCTTTGGGAAGCCAAGAAGCAGGACTTGAGCCCAAGAGCTCTCTCCTTCCTGGTGGCTTCCAGCAACTGATACTCTGAACATTACGGCCTCCAACCATGGAGGCAGAGAGTAGCCATCATGACAAGTAGGACTTGGTCGCCTGGTCCTCTTTTAAATCCATCCAAGTCAGTGACCATCACTGGCTCCTATGAGAGTAAGTTCCATACTTTCACTATGCACTGCACGAAGAAAGACTTTCTTTCACAACATTAACCGATGCAAGAACAATTATTGCCAGGACATGGAAATCATTAGAGTTATTAACTATGGACCAGTGGTATGATGGAATTTGGCAAGCAGCGTTATTGGAAAAACTGACACACACAAAATAAAAGTAGATACATGAGAATTTTTATGCAGTCTGGAGGGACTTTATTGGTTACGCAAATAATGAACCATATGGTAGAACCAGTGCTTTTTTTTCTTTAAAAATATTTAGGGGTACTCTCATTTTGACTCAAGAGAATCACCATTTTATAGTTCAAATTGGGGAAAATAAATCCAGTAAATGAACAAAAATATGAAGATTCACAAAATGTTTTTGGGTATGCGTACCCCTGCATCCCCCCAGAAAAAAAGCACTGGATAGAATAGTACCCATGTTTTATAGCACAGTCTGGCGTGCATGAAGTACATGTTTTAATTTTTTTTCTCCCCCTTCCTATAGATTCTAATAGTTATTGATACAAAATACCTTTTACTTAGTCACCAATATAAGCAATGGACATTATTTCAATGCATCATTTCAAATCTGTAATGACTGTAATAATTTTGGTAGATACACTTTGACACAACTTTTGTTAATATGTTCAGAAACATTTATCGGTTGTTTTATTCTTATGTCATTGTTGCATGCCATGTGCTCTAATGTTTACAAAGATATATCTTAATGCAACCATGTTAAACAGCTTAAAGATGAAAATGAATAAAAACCTCATTATAAGAGAGACAGACAGACAGACAGACAGAGAACAGGTATTCCATTGTTTTTAAAGTCCTGCTTTTTAAAAGAAAAGATAAAGATAAAGAAAATAAGGAAAGCATTCCTGTTTGGTTTGAGTTGATGACAGTCTGATTCCTCTTTCCTCTCCGACTGCTTTGCACCTGTCAGAGGAATGCAGCCGGAGGAGAACGATTGCTTAGCTCCATGACTGGCTCCTAATAGAGTTTGGGGAGGCCAGGATAGAAAGGAAAAAGTCAGCTTTTCTTCTGCCTCCTTTCCCCCCTCTTTTTTTAAGAAGTCCTTTGTGACTTGATAAGGAGCTGGCACAAACTGATAGCCGTGATCTCATTTGCATAGAAATGGGCTCACGACTCCAGCAGATGACAATAATTTCAGAGAACAGATTCCGGCAGAAATCGGAGTCCCCATTTCCTCACCAGCAGAGAAGGAAATAAAAGCTGTTCCACCATTTTAAGACACATGACAAAAAAGGAAAAAGGCAGCTGTTAAATGAACCCGAGTTTCACATCCTGAGACGCGTTTTGTAAGGAGAAGGAGGAGGTCTTATTTCACTTCTTGGCTGACCCTCCGTGAGGCTCGTAAAATCATTTTGCAGAAAGAAAAAAGAGGATTTGCAAAGTCAGAGCCCGAGATCCTCAGCATTGTACCTTCCAGAAATCTTATCACTGTGTATTTTGGAAAGGGACAGTCCCTAGGACACACTTTGCAATCACTGTTAGTTCACAACCTCCAAAGACATTATAGTGTAATCTCAGGGCTGTTATCCCATTGAATTCCAGGAAGTTGCAGACCATCAGTCTTATCTCACGACACTCACAGGACCAAAAGGGACTATTTAAAATCAAGAGAGACCCAGGTGCTTTTGAACTACACCATTCATCAGCTCTAGCCAGCATGACCAATGGTTAGGGATGATGGGAGCTATAGTCTTGCAACATTTGGAGGGCAACAGGTTCCCCCAAACCTGCTTTAATTTCATGGGCAGAAATTGCATGTCAAAAGTTTAATATCTAATTTGAGGGGTTGGGGGGAGGCTTTCATGAGGACTGCCATGCAGTGGCGTAGCGTGGGTTGTCAGCACCCGGGGCAAGGCAAGTAATTTGCGCCCCCTAACCCGTGGATTTTAGCAGGGGGCAGAGAGCTGCGAGTGCGAGCGGCCCCCCCCCAGATGTTGCGCCCGGTGCGGCCGGCCCCCCCTGCACCCCTCACGCTACGCCACTGCTGCCATGTACAAGGAGGGAAGTTTAACTCTTCCCTCCCCAGCAGCAATACAGAGGCAAATTGTTCCAAACACCACAATTAGTATTAGGAAATTAGCACCATTGAGAGTTGTTTAGCTAATGCCAATTGCTGCGCAACAGCAATTTTCGTTGGGATTGTGGTTGGACAGGGAAGGTTTAAACTTCCCCTCCCAGGGGCTGCAGTCCCTATAAATGTTTGGGACCCACAGAGGACACTTTTTTGGGACACTGTAGGCTTGATGTACAGTGGAACCTTGGTTCTCAAACCTAATCCATTCCGGGAGTCCATTCGACTCCCGAAACTGTTCGAAAACCAAGGTGTGGCTTCCAATTGGCTGCAGGAGCTTCCTGAACTCAGTCGGAAGCTGCAGAAGCCACGTTGGATGTTCGGCTTCCGAAAAATATTTGCAAACCGGAACACTTACTTCCAGGTTTGGATGTTCGGGAACCAATTTGTTCGGGAGCCAAGCTGTTCGGGAACCAAGGCACCACTGTATTGGCAGGTGGCGTCCCTTGGAGCTGATAGGATGGAATGCAGGGAGGTCAACAGCAGATGGAGCCAGAGTCAAGGGCAGGTGAAGCCAACTAATTTATAGCTGTGTCCCAATCCTCACTGCTGAGTTCTTCAAGGACAACACTTGAGTCAATGGAGAAGGAAAGTGGCAGGCAGCTTCCCCTCTGCGGCAGGAGAAGGAGTCAGTCATTGGAGGCATGCCATGGTAGGCTCCACTCTTTGGCTCCATGCTTTGGGGGCATGGTGGAGCTTGGCCCCTACCCCAAAAATATAGGAGGGACAAAGGGGCTTAGATTCTAGGAGCCGGCACCCATGGTCAGAAGCCCAGACAGCTAGAGGCTGGCAGAGGACAAACTGGTGGAACAGTGCGCCATTCACCCTAATGGGCCAGCCTCTACTTCTTCGCATCTTGCCAGTCAGAATACAGTCGTATCTTGGATCCCAAATGCCCTGGAACTCAGACGTTTTGGCTCCCAAACACCGCAAACCCGGAAGTGATTGTTCTGGTTTGTGAACATTCTTTTGGAACCCAAACGTCCAACGGGGCTTCCGTGGCTTCCGATTCGCTGCAGGTGCTTCCTGCAGCCAATCAGAAGCCGCAGTTTGGTTTTCAAATGTTTGGGAAGTCAAACAGACTTCTGGAATGGATTCCATTCAACTTCCAAGGTATGGCTGTACTATTTATTAATGTAAAAACGTTTCTTCTGGTGCTTACGTGGTCATAAAAGGGCTTAAAATGGAGGCAGGGGTGTGTGGGCTCCACGGTAGGCAAAGTCCTTCATTTTAACTGCAGGCTCTTTTAATCTCTCTCCAGTCTCATGTCGGCCTCTTGAACAGGGAAATAAATCAGAGAGATCATCATCCCAGAACCAGCCCAATAATGATGAGGAATGAGACCACTGTCTCAGGCAGTGGGCACAGGAGGCAGCAAATTTGTGACATCCCCAGGCCTCCTGCTGATTTTATTATTAGCTGGTTTTATTATTAGCATGTGGCTACCCACCAGTCACTCAACAAGGCAAGGCACCCCTTCACCTCCTCCTCCCTGCCTCACTTCACTCAGAGAAAGGGCCAAGAGGGTCCTTCATAGAATTGTGGAATTGGAAGGGACCCTGAGGATCATCTAGTCCAACCCCCTGCAGTGCAGGAATATGCAGCTGTCCCATACAGGGATCGAACCTGCAACCTTGGCGTTACCTGCACCACACTCTAATCAACTGAGCTATCCAGCTATTCAGCGTGAAGCCTTCAAACAAGGTGGTCGGGAGAGTGCCTGAGTTGCTGTGGCTTGTCACCATAGGGAGAGAGGTTGTTGTAAATGTAAAGTTCATTTCAGTTTTTTAAAAGTGTATGGTCAGGAAGAAGATTGGAAGTGGGGAGGAAAGGGGAGAATAGGGGTGGCAGCAGGTGGCAGAACCCTCTCTGCCCCCTGTGCCCGGGATAAGCTTAAGTATATACAAGACCCAAAACACCTGCAAAATGACCACTAGAACAGTTGCTCAATTGCTGAGGCTCACCACTGAAACAGAGGGCACAATCCGGGTGATTTCCATACATTATGCAACCTGAATTCATCACCAAATATACCGGTACTCTTCAGCAGGGAATTGCATCCAGTATCACTCACCTGAACATCCTGCATGGTGGGAAAATGTGTGTGTTTCAGTTTCTCTCGGCTTCTCATTTTTTCCACTCTTAAGTCCAGTTCTCCCCATTTCCGCTTCAGTTTGAATTATTTCCCCTGGTCAGCAAATTCTCCCTAACACACACATTTTTTTGCAAACACCTTCCCTTAATTCTAGATTCAGGTAGGTAGCCATGTTGGCCTGAAGCAGTCGAAATAAATAAAAATTCTGGGTATAAGCTTTCGTGTACATGCACACTTATGCAGAAACTTATTCAGATACTGTGCATCTGAATAAGTGTGTATGCACACAAAAGTTTATACCCAGAACAAACTTAGTTGGCCTCTTAGGTGCTACCGGACAATTTTTTAAATTTATTTAGACCTTCCCTTAATATTATGCAGTTGTGTAGAATGTTTTCACTAACATGTGCATTTTAATATATTTTTTTTACTCTAGAAAATGCACTTTTGCACAGATCACTCAGTGAGAGAGCTACATTGCAAAATTAGGGGAAGTGTGAATTTTGAAGGGTGGCTCCGTTTCAATTCATCTGATGTTTCCAGAAGCGTGAATTTGGTTTAAAGGCAAATCAGATTTCTCCCCCATGCAAGGGTGCATCGCTTATAGTCATTTTACAAAAGGCTGTCCGCTTTTAGACTTCAATATGTAATGTGAAATGGTTCGAATCCAACCCAGGCACAGCTTAAGCACACGGACATTGGCCAAATTTACATCTTAATTCCAGTCCATGTGCCCTCCTAATTGTCCATTAGTTCTCTGTTGCAGGAAAACACCATAGCAGTGGCAGAGTATTTACTTTCCACTTACAGGATCATTAGGCTGGTCAAGGTGTGCCAAATTCAGGTGGCTTAGGCAGGGTCAGCTGGATATGCCCATAATTCTTCCCTCTCACACACAAATGTGGTATGAAGCTTTCTGCCTCTTCTCAATTAAAGGCTGAGATGGGGGGGGGATAACGGCCCTTCCACAACTATAGAACTGTAGGATAACCAGTGCTATTTTTCTAGGGGGGAAAGATGCTGGAACTCACCATGAGTGTCTCCCTTGTTCTCTTATAAGGTAAAAGGTAAAGGACCCCTGGACAGTTGAGTCCAGTCAAAGGCAACTATGGGGTGTGGCACTCATCTCACTTTTCAGGCCAAGGGAGCCAGCGTTTGTTCACAGACAGCTTTCCATGTGGCCAGCATGACTAAAATGGTTCTGGAGCAACGGCACACCGTGACGGAAACCAGAGCGCACGGAAACACTGTTTACCTTCCCTCCACAGCGGTACCTATTCATCTCCTTGCATTGGCTTGCTTTCGAACTGCTAGGTTGGTAGAATATGGGGCAGAGCAATGGGTGCTCACCCCGTCACGCATATTCGAACTGCCGACCTTCTGATTGGCAAGCCCAATAGGCGCAGTGGTTTAGACCACATCGCCACCAACCTGAAATGTGCCGGAACTGAGTTCAGGCGAGTTCCAACTGAAAAAGTGCCCTGAGGAAGACATAAAGGTACTGAGGGAACTGGTGTCCATTGGGACTGGTGGGGTGTAAGGCAGGGAGTCCAGCAATAGGTGGAGTCAGAGCTAATCATAGCAGGAGCTGACTAATTCTAGCTTTACCCATCCTCCTCCTGCTGAATTGAGCTCACTATTGGTCTCATCTGCTCAATATGCCAGAGCCTATCTTCTCATGCAGGGGAAGTCCCTAACTGACTGAGTTTTTGAGACCCATCGGCTACCCTCACCTGGTTTAACCACCCAGTCAAAGCCATTCCCGGGGTGTGTCCAGTGTCACATGCTGGCAGCTTCTAGGAGACACAGGTGAGAGCCGAGTGCAGGGTGGGGGCCAAAGGTGGATAAACTACCCCAGAAGGAGCACACCAGAAGTACTCCATCTCCCCTAAAGTATGGTTACCAAACATCCCCATTTCCTGGGGACAGTCCCCATATTCAGAAATCTGTCCCCGGACAAAATCCGTCCCTGGAATGTCCCCAGATTTCATTTAATGTCCCCGGATTTATATTTTAAGTGTTGTAGATTTATTAGCAGGGAATGAATGTTGCGTGATTGGTTCAAGGGCACAAGACACATCATATGGGGACTTCTGGCAAGGCAAAATGGCGGGCGGCAAGGCAGCGAGCAGCTCCTGAAGCCAGCCAGAGCCAACTGCGCTACCAGGCTGGCTCTGGGCTGCTGAGACTGCCACTGCCACTGCCAAAAGGAAACTGGGGACACCTGGTACATGAACTGGGGGAACCACTGACACACACACACGACCCAAATCGAGCCTGGTGCAAGAGCGCCCGGCCTCCCGGCCAACGGTGCTCCGGGGCCAAGTAAACCCCGGAGCCAATGCAGGGAGAAGGAGGAGAGGGGGGAGGAGGAAGAGAGAGAAAGAGGAAGGAGAAAAAAGAGGGGAGCCCCGACCTTGCCGCACTGCTGCCACCGCTGAGGAAGAGAGGTAGGAGAGCACCGGGAGGGCAAGGACATGTGGCTGAGCCCAGGCCCGACCCGAGCTTACTCAACAGCAGCTAGCGCTCCAAGAGAGCAGGCCGGGGCACAGAGGAAGGCCATGCGACAGAGGAGACCACAGAAGAGAAGATATTACTTTTTTAAAAAAATAACTTTTCCCCTCTCTTTTCAAAAAAAAAAAGTGCCCCTGGATTCTTTGAAATAACACTTTGTCTGGAGTGTCTGGAGGCGGTTGGAGGATGGATGGCGGCTAACAGATTAAGGTTGAATCCTGACAAGACAGAAGTACTGTTTTTGGGGGACAGGAGGCGGGCAGGTGTGGAGGATTCCCTGGTCCTGAATGGGGTAACTGTGCCCCTGAAGGACCAGGTGCGCAGCCTGGGAGTCATTTTGGACTCACAGCTGTCCATGGAGGCACAGGTCAAATCTGTGTCCAGGGCAGCTGTTTACCAGCTCCATCTGGTACGTAGGCTGAGACCCTATCTGCCTGCGGACTGTCTCGCCAGAGTGGTGCATGCTCTGGTTATCTCCCGCTTGGACTACTGCAATGCGCTCTACGTGGGGCTACCTTTGAAGGTGACGCGGAAACTACAACTAATCCAGAATGCGGCAGCTAGACTGGTGACTGGGAGCGGCCGCCGAGACCATATAACACCGGTCTTGAAAGACCTGCATTGGCTCCCAGTACGTTTCCGAGCACAATTCAAAGTGTTGGTGCTGACCTTTAAAGCCCTAAACGGCCTCGGTCCAGTATACCTGAAGGAGCGTCTCCACCCCCATCAGTCTGCCCGGACGCTGAGGTCCAGCGCCGAGGGCCTTCTGGCGGTTCCCTCACTGCGAGAAGCAAAGCTACAGGGAACCAGGCAGAGGGCCTTCTCGGTAGTGGCGCCCGCCCTGTGGAACACCCTTCCAGCAGATGTCAAAGCGATAAACAACTACCTGACATTCAGGAGACATCTTAAGGCAGCCCTGTTCAGGGAAGTTTTTAACGTGTGACATTTTACTGTATTTTTGGTTTTTATGGAAGCCGCCCAGAGTGGCTGAGGAGGCCCAGCCAGATGGGCGGGGTATAAATAATAAATTATTATTATTATTATTATTATTATTATTATTATTATTATTAATCTGGTAACCTTACCCTAAAGACCCCATTCATCCTGGGCAGCCCAGGACCTCTATACACACTGGCCAGGCTTGTACCCCAAGAGGTCACCTCAGTGCTGCTAATGCAGCAGTTTGACTTTGCCCCCAGAGGCACACTCCATTGCCTCTTGAGAGACAGTCGGATGCCAACCACATCAGCAACCAGGGATTTTTCTTCAGCTGGAACACGCCAGGAACCAGTTCCAGCACCTCTCAGGTGGGCGCCATTGGCATTACAGTGGTACCTCAGGTTACATACGCTTCAGGTTACAGACTCTGCTAACCCAGAAATATTACCTCAGGTTAAGTACTTTGCTTCAGGATGAGAACAGAAATTGTGCTCCGGCGGCGCAGCAGCAGGAGGAGGCCCCACTAGCTAAAGTGGTGCTTCAGGTTAAGAACAGTTTCAGGTTAAGTACGGACCTCCGGAACGAATTAAGTACTTAACCTGAGGTACCACTGTATAAGAGAATGAGGGAGGCGTTCGTGGTGAGTTCTGGCACCTCTTTTCCTAGGGGAAAAAACAGCACTATGACCCTGCTGAGTTCTAGAAGCACACAACTGAGACTAAGGAGGAAGAAGCTGATAGACAACCCTGCTCTGGTTGTAGGCAAGAAGGCATGAGGACAGGTTGAGTTTAGTGGTATGGTGCCCCATTTGCCCTATCCACTATAAAGGTGTTCTGTTCAGCCAAAGGGCACTGTTTATTTATTGACACCCCTGGAGAGGAATTAGGGGGCTATTTTTGCCTATCGTTCAAAGAAGCTCCTGGTAAAAGCCATGCAATGCCTTTCTTTGTTGGAAGTCTTTGCCCAGCTCCCAAATGCATTGTAATGGACTACATGGAGATGGCGGAAATGACTGGCAGAATCCGAGACCAGGGAGAGGAGTCGGTGGAGGAAGATTGGAAGAAATTTAAAATTTATTTGCAGAAATACTGTAAAATCTTTGAATGCTGAGGACATTGAAATGAATCGCAGGGGCTTTAGCAATAAAGTAAAATGTAAGATTGGATTAATAACAGATAAATTAATTGGACATGAATTTGCTGAATTAATTTTTTAAAAAAGGGATACAAGAATGGGAGTCGTGAGGAAGTCGGGAAAATAAGTTAATTGAAGATGAGAAATTAAGAAAGAGGGAATTTTTGTTTTTTGTTACTATATGTGTTTTTATTTTTATTTTTTATTTTTATTTTGATGTGTTTAACGTTTATATTTTTGTATTGTATTGTTTTTTGTGATTTTGTATTTTCTTTGTCTTTGTATGTTCTTTTATTGTGAAAACTTAATAAAATATTTATAAAAAACACACAAATGCATCGTTCATATGTTCCCCACCTTCCCTCAGCTTCTTAATAAAAAAATTAAAAAATTCATTTTTCATTTTGGTTCATTACATACATCTCAAATTCTTAACGTTTACTATATATTCCTCCCTCCCCTCCAAGACTTCCCCCAACTTGCGTTTCTGGTTTGTTTCTATTTTCACCCGCTTTGATATCTCTCAACAGAAAAAGTGATTAATAACATAACATCAAACCTTAAAAACATAAAAATTAAATTAAATACATCATCTTATTTCACTATCTTCCAAACATTTTCTGATGCTAATACAGTGGTACCTTGGGTTAAGTACTTAATTCATTCCAGAGGTCTGTTCTTAAGCTGAAACTGTTCTTAACCTGAAGCACCACTTTAGCTAACAGGGCCTCCTGCTGCTGCTGCACCACCGGAGCCCGATTTCTGTTCTTATCCTGAAGCAAAGTTCTTAACCTGAAGCACTATTTCTGGGTTAGCGGAGTCTGTAACCTGAAGTGTATGTAACCCGAGGTACCACTGTAATGTGGATGTTTATTTAAATCTTGCCATCAAGTCTATTGCCTTTCTTTGTTTCTGCAAATATAATATGAATGGTTCCCAATCTTTTTCAAAATCTCTTGTGTTTTTCTCTTAGTCTTTCTGTCTTTTTTGCCAGTTCTGCATAGTTCATCAACTTCTCTTGCCGTTGTTCTTTAGTTGGTATTTCTCCAGTCTTCCAATTTTGTGAAATCAACATTCTTGCTGCTGTAGTGGCATACATAAATAAAATCTTTTGGTATGTCTCCCCGTCAGCTTCAATCCTGGCCCTTGTCCCACCTGAGGGTCCTTTGGAGACAGCTGTGACATCAATCTCCTCATCAGAGGTCTTTCTCCAGGAACATCTGCCTAAAGAGGTGATATGGGTATTTAGTGAGATGGCCTTCTTGGTGGTGGCACCCCAATTAGAAAAGGCCATCCCCAACAAGGCTCATCTTGCACCTACATTAATATCTTTTCCGTGTCCTTTTAATCTCCTGGGTCTTTTTTTGTGACTATACCTTTTGCCCTTGGAACAGATCATTCTGCTAGGTTAAAAATGTTTTAACATAATCTATGCCGCTGTGGTTATCTTTATGCGAGACACCGTATTGATTTTAATGTTTTATTTATTTTTGTTATGGTATCTTTCATTGATTGAACTCTGTGTGAACCACCCAAAGGACCTTGTTGACTGGCTAGTCGACAAGCGTCCTAGATAAATCAGACAAAACTCACAAGCCACAGAGCAATCACACTGTTTCTTGAGCGCTGGGCTCCCCGGGAACTGGCCAACTTTCAAGTATAACTAAACTGAACTAACATGTAATTGCCACTAGAAAGTAGCTAACCCAATAGTTTGAGCAGTGAACCAGAAGCAAAAATATTGCTGCCAACGGAGACTTTGGTGCTTTACGACACTCTTAAGGCCTGGGAAGGAAAAAATACCTTGTAACTCTTCTTTCATGTGTCATTCATTTTTCTTTCAGTGAAAAGGCTTTCTGCCTCTTGTTATCCCTCAATGCCCTCTAAAATCAAACAACCCCCCGTCTTTTTCACTCTCCCAACTGGCAGAAATCTCTTTTTCATTGCTAGTGACTGAAACTTTTCCAGCTGCAAGCGTCCAAAACTTTTCCAGTTACACTTAGAATGCAATGAAAAAGAAGTAGAGAGTGACTGCATTCAAATGTTCCTCCTAAACCTCATATAGAGACTCAGGAAAGAATCTGAGCAGCTCTGAGCTGTTCATCAGGGGTTGGCAGACTTCAGGCTTGCTGGATCTACATCATCATCATCATTATTATTATTATTATTATTATTATTATTATTATTATGAGAGGGAGGTGCAAAAAGAACACACAGCTCCCACCTGCAGTATCCATTTAACACAGCATCATACCACTTCATTTAGGAGACCCCTAGTCTCCTCACAGAGCTACGGTTCCCAAAGATCTCTGGGAAGAGGGATTGTCTGTTACACCACTCTGGGAACTGTAGCTCTGGGACCCCTCCATGCCTGTGGGTTTGTATGTGATTCTATGGAGCAGTGATGGGCAACCTCCAGCCCACAGGCCAATCTTGGCTTCAGGCCCTTTTCCCCAAGCCAGACCCACATGCCCATCAGCTGATGTCACTCATGAAATGAGTGGATGCGCAGAAGGGGAAGGGTCAAATCCTGTGTTGGCTACGTATGCCTGTTCCTACCAGGGAACAGAGATGCACAGCCAAACCAGAAGGATTTAACCCCCCTGCTCCATCAGTGGATGAGCGGTGGGGTTAAATCCTGCTCAGTTTGGCAGTAGTCCATGCAAACAAACCCCTTCCTTAATAAGCACACATCCATAGGTTGTCTCAGCAGAGATCTACGTTGCAAAATTCCGAGAAGCATGAAATCTGAAGGATAACTGTGCTCATTAATGTAATTGCCACTAGAAAGTATGAATTTTAACAGGGAGAAATGTAAAGTATTGCACTTGGGCAAAAAAAATGAGAGGCACAAATACAAGATGGGTGACACCTGGCTTGAGAGCAGTGAAAAGGATCTAGGAGTCTTGGTTGACTACAAACTTGACATGAGCCAACAGTGTGACGCGGCAGCTAAAAAAGCCAATGCAATTCTGGGCTGCATCAATAGGAGTATAGCATCTAGATCAAGGGAAGTAATAGTGCCACTGTATTCTGCTCTGGTCAGACCTCACCTGGAGTACTGTGTCCAGTTCTGGGCACCACAATTCAAGAAGGACACTGACAAACTGGAACGTGTCCAGAGGAGGGCAACCAAAATGGTCAAAGGCCTGGAAACGATGCCTTATGAGGAACGGCTAAGGGAGCTGGGCATGTTTAGCCTGGAGAAGAGGAGGTTAAGGGGTGATATGATAGCCATGTTCAAATATATAAAAGGATGTCACATAGAGGAGGGAGAAAGGTTGTTTTCTGCTGCTCCAGAGAAGCGGACACGGAGCAATGGATCCAAACTACAAGAAAGAAGATTCCACCTAAACATTAGGAAGAACTTCCTGACAGTAAGAGCTGTTCGACAGTGGAATTTGCTGCCAAGGAGTGTGGTGGAGTCTCCTTACGTGTGATGTGCCTATTTCATACCGGAACTCGCAAATAACAGGTTCCGCAAGCATCCCGACTGCTTAGTGAAACCAGAGTGGTACCTTCTTGCATAAAGCAGTCCTGGTATCATTAAGGATGCCACAGCATGCTTTGATATAGTTACTTTTGGGACTACATTTCAGTTCCATTAAAAAAAATAAAACACTCAGAAACCTTCAAATGGATATACTTTTTGCAAGCACAACCCCCGAGCTTCTCCTCTTTTGGTCCCTAAATCTACATTATGTTAACCGTGAATCCGAAAAATCCAGAGAATTTATTTTATAATCACACCAATAGGTGCACTAGAATGAATTGAAGCAAAACAACTCCACCTCTCTTTTTTCTCCTTCCTATTTAGTATGTGACTATAATATGCCCTGGGACGCGGGTGGCGCTGTGGGTTAAACCACAGAGCCTAGAACTTGCCGATCAGAAGTTTGGCAGTTCGAATCTCCGTGACAGGGTGAGCTCCCGTTGCTCAGTCCCCGCTCCTGCCAACCTAGCAGTTCGAAAGCACATCAAAGTGCAAGTAGATAAATAGGTACCGCTCCGGCGGGAAGATAAATGGCATTTCCGTGCGCTGCTCTGGTTCGCCAGAAGCAGCTTAGTCATGCTGGCCACATGACCCAGAAGCTGTACGCCGGCTCCCTTGGCAAATAAAGCGAGATGAGCGCCGCAACCCGAGTCGGCCACGACTGGACCTAATGGTCAGGGGTCCCTTTACCTTTACCTTTATAATATGCCCATATGCAGTGGTACCTCACGTTAAGAACTTAATTCGTTCTTGAGGTCCGTTCTTAACCTGAAACTGTTCTTAACCTGAGATACCACTTTAGCTAATGGGGCCTCCCACTGCTACCACCGCCGCACGATTTCTGTTCTCATCCTGAAGCAAAGTTCTTAACCCAAGGTACTATTTCTGGGTTAGCGGAGTCTGTAACCTGAAGCATCTGTAACCTGAAGTGCCTGTAACCCGAGGTACCACTGTACTTCCAAGTGAGCAATGGGTCAATGCCTTATAAATCATTAGTTACAAGACTAGCACAGGATTGTGCATAATTGGCTTGCAAATATTTATGAAAACTACCACTATTACTGATCTGATGGAACAACAACTCTGCATTCCGCTGTCACCCCCCCAACATTAGATAGCCAGTCCTTTTTTTCCATAGACAAATAAAGCTTGTGTTCTGAAACAGCCAAGAACATTAGCATTTAATTATCAATTACATGTGTACTTCAGCATTTCAAGCGAGTTGAGCTGAGCAAGCCACACAGAAAGCAGCCTGAGGCTTATGTTTACTTCAATACTGCTCCTGCCAAATCCTCGCCAACATCCCCAAGAACAGCGTAAGAAGCCCCTCTGCCCAAAAAGCCAAAGTTAGCAAAAGCAGAACATCGGGTGGGAGCCCTGTCAGATCAATACAGCTAAGATCAGCTTCATGTTTCCAGATAAGCAAACCTATCACCATGAGGGGCACAAGCTCTCTATGGTGGGGGTTTGCAAACTGTGGTCCGCAAGCTTCATTCGTGACCCACAGTGGGTCTGTGGGTTTTTGGTTTTAGATGGGAGGTGGCACAGCCATCACACTAAATCCTGATATCTAATTGTATTTCAGCTGCTTCTTTTATTTCTTATGTCGTATTTTATTGCATCATAATTTGAATTGTATGGAATATGTGAAAAAGTGCCTCCAAGACCAGGCCCAAGATGCAGATCAGCGGAAGAGAAACTCTCAGTGGTTCTGCAGCTCTCAAGAGATTCATGGGACAGAGGCTCATGACAGGGCCTTCTCCATTTTGGCCCCAAGTATGTGACCAAACTGCGGGAGGCAGTGGAAGACAGAAGTGCCTGGCGTGCTCTGGTCCATGGGGTCATGAAGAGTCACAAACGACTAAACGACTAAACAACAACAAAAAATGTGGAACTCCCTTCACACAGAGGTGAGTCTGACACATCCATGGGTTGTGGAAGATGCACTTCTTGAACTCTATAGCCTTTGAAAACTGAATAATGGGCTTCGGTGTCCTTCCTGTAATATGCTATGCAAATTATTGATTTTGGGGTTGTGGGTGGGGTAGTTTTTAATGTTCTGATTCTGGGTCTTTTTATACTGTAACTAGCCCTGTGACTTTCTGGCAAAGAGTGGGTAAGAAACACAATTCAACTTTACCAATGCTTTTGTGTCAGGCCAATGCTAAAAAGCACCAGATCCACCTTTCTTGCGGTGGTTCAGTCTTAGTTTGGTAGTCATCCCCCAAATTACATCACTTGAATTCAAGAGGATCCACTTTTTATTTCCTTGTTATTTTCTTCCCTGTTAATGACTTTAGTATCTGGGGTGGAGTTCAATGCTAGTGACATTCAATATTTCCCCGTCATTTCCCTTCTCCCCAAAAAGTACGGTGGGGGCGCGTGGGAGCCAGTTTGTTGTGCAAGATCTTCCCATCAACTTCTATTTCCCCCACCCGGATTTTCTGGCACGCGACCGAAGCCCTCCCGAAATCTCTCCCTCTGTTTCAATTCCACGACGAAATATGATGATCTGAATTTATTTATTTTTAGGTGTGTTTTTTTTGTGCGGCTGCTGTTCTCCGCAGCTCCGTCTCGTGTCCGCCTCCCTCCCCGCCTGCCAGCCCCAGGGTCTGGGGAGGCCCTCCCGGTCGACTCACATGATCCCACTCGATCCCCTAATCCTGTCTCGCTCCGCGCCTAGTGCGCGACTCGGAGCAGGATGCACAGAGGCGGGAGCCAGCGGAGGAGGAGCCGAGGGATCAGCGTGGTAGCGGCGGCGCTTCTGCTGTTTTTCGCAAAGGTGGTTCCTCTGGGAAAGCTACCTGTTGCGTCGGCTCAGCAGATCCCCGGGGATTCAGGTAAGGGATCAAGTGCTGATTGCAAAGCTGGCTGGTTTTTTTGCCTCCCGATTCTCACGCACGTTTTCCTAGGGTGCAGCAACAGGTCTCCTCTAGATCTCAGCGTGGCAGTGGCGTAGCGTGGGGGGTGCAGGGGGGGCCGGCCGCACCGGGCGCAACATCTGGGGGGGGGAGCGCTCGCACTCGCAGCTCTCTGCCCCTAGGGCAGAGGGGGCGCAAATTACTTGCCTTGCCCCGGGTGCTGACAACCCACGCTACGCCACTGCAGCGTGGGACTTTTAAAAAACGTTCTGAGCAAGCTGCGATCCTGCTGCTACCCCACCACACCTTGAAATCGGCAGAAAAGCAAAGGACCAGGGCGCTTTGGGGCTGCAGGGTTCAGCTGAGCTTGGAGTTTCCGTGTAGGATTTTTGCATGCATCTGATCTATGCTATTATGCAACAGGTCTCCTCTAGAGCTCAGCTTGGGACTTGGAAAAAGTTCTGAGCAAGCTGCGATCCTGCTGCTACCCCCAACACCTAGCGGAGGAAAGCCTTTGAAATTGGCAGAAAAGCAAAGGATCAGGGCGCTTTGGGGCTGCAGGGTTCAGCTGAGCTTGGAGTTTCGGTGCCTTGCGATGCAGGATTTTTGCATGCATCATGATCTATGCTATTATCGCAGCAGCTAAGGGAAAGAAAATGCATTGAGGCGATCTGCCAGGACTAACAACGATTTGCAGGAAGTGAGGTGGCGTTCCTAATTTGGAGGCTCCCAAACGAAATTGCTGGTGCAAAAGCAATGGGGTTTGGGAGGCAGAGCGGTTGCAAAAGGAAACTTTCCTCCGCGCTGTGCTGGGTGCTGGATGCAGAAAGCAGCCGCTGCTAGCAGAGAAACAGCAAGAACATTTAAGACTTTTAAAGTGCATTAATAATATTGGGAAGTGTAGTTTGCCCCTCACAAACAGCTACAATTCGCAGCGCTCTTTTAAACAAACTAGTTCCCAGAATTTCGGGGGGGGGGGGGAATGTGAAGCAATGTGCTTCAATTTTTTGGTGAGCAGCGTCTCTTTCCAGCTGTACTGAATTCTTCAGCCTTCCCTTGTAAGCTTGACTCATCTTAAACGAGCACTTTTTAAAGAGCCCGTTTCATCCTCACTGTTGATTCTGTCCACATTTAAAGCTCTTCAGGTCAGCAAATATGAGGCCGGCTTGCTGCCAAATACTGATTACTATGTATTACTGATTCTTCTTAAGAAGCTGTGTGCTACACATGCAAGCTTGTTGGATCTACTCTGAAGTAAAAAAAAACAGCAGCCCAACAGCAGCCCGCCAGAGCCAGTTGCAAAAAGACACGCACAGCCCAGCTGCAGTATCAGTTAAAGGAGCATTGTACAACTTAAATTAAGTTACAGCTTCGCCACAAAGTCTCCTGAGAACTGTAGAGTTGTTAGGAAACCTGTATTGCCCACACTGAACTGCAATTCCCAGTTACCTGTGATTGTCAAACTATTGGTGTATAGATTTTGATTAGATATATAAATATAAATACATACAAAATGCAGTAAAAGTGATGTGACCAATTCAAATGCAGGCAGAAATAGAAAAAATAAAATAAAACGCTGCCTTGTATTCTCAGTTGTTTTCACGTTTTCCTCCCCATTGTATCTTGGTCAAACATCTCCTGGGAATTTTAGCTCTGTGATGGAGGATAAAAAGGTAAAGGGACTCCTGACCATTAGGTCCAGTCGCGGACGACTCTGGGGTTGCGGCGCTCATCTCACTTTACTGGCTGAGGGAGCCGGCGTACAGCTTCCGGGTCATGTGGCCAGCATGACTAAGCTGCTTCTGGCGAACCAGAGCAGCACACGGAAATGCCATTTACCTTCCCACCAGAGCGGTACCTATTTATCTACTTGCAGTTTGACGTGCTTTCGAACTGCTAGGTTGGCAGGAGCAGGGACCGAGCAACGGGAGCTCACCCTGTTGCAGGAATTCGAACCGCCGACCTTCTGATCGGCAAGCCCTAGGCTCTGTGGTTTAACCCACAGCGCCACCCGCGTCCCCTGATGGGGGATAGGAGTCTTCTAACTCTCAGCACCCTTTAAGTACAGTTCCTGGGATCTTTGGGGAAAACCATGGCTATTTAAAGTGATACACCATGGCTCTAAATGAATGGTGCAGATGAGGCCACAGTTAGAATTGTAGAAGAGTGTAACCTCTGAGCGTGTTCTGAGCCTGAGGAACAGTTTTCTGTTCTGAGGTGAGCTCACTGTCCTTTGAGACCACACCTAGTTAGCTTTCTTCATTTCAGCCTGCTTTGGGTGGGAACAGCTATTTGGATTATTGAACGTGTGAAACGAGCCCTTTAAGGAAGTGGCGATGAATATATGGTTGGTGCTGTGAGCTCTGCCCTCGGCCATTCACCCATGCAAGTTATCGTTTGAGGTTGCATTCATCAAATGGTAGGCATTTGGGGTGAACCACTTGGGGAAAACACAGGAGCAAGACTATGAGTGTGCAAGCAAAACCTCACAGTACAGAATCTGAGCAGAAGAGGCATCCCCAGAAGGCTACCTGTTGTTGTTGTTGTGTTGTTGTTGTTTAAAAAAAAGCATTGGCTTATGTGTCTAAAACCAAATACCAAGCTTGTACTATTTCTTGGTTTTTAGTAGCTTTTTTAAGGAAGTGAAATGACTGCCTTGCTTTCTTAGCAGCTGGTTTTCAGCAGCAAGACAGCAAGTGTGCTGTGTGTCAAATTAAAACCACATAACCATTGTTTTCAGAAAATAAAACGCAGTGTATTGTCTCCCCGTCATCGGAATTCCCAGAAGGATTCTTTACGCAGCAGGAGCGAGAAGATGGAGGCATCATTATCTATTTCTTAATCATTCTTTATATGTTCCTGGCGGTGTCCATTGTGTGCGATTATTACTTCCTCCCTTCTCTAGAGATCATCAGCGACGGTAAGTTTTTCCCCTCTTCTTGTGGTGTTGTCATCTTAAAAAGGACATATAAATTTTCTACAAAAATAAAAGGCACTAAATCAAACTGGAGGTTACCGTCTCTTTTGTAGGTAAGAAGTGAGCTGGGAAATTGCTAGGCTTTTCCCCCTACCATTTCGTTTTTTTAAAGGAGTCAGAGCCTGGGTGGACAAAAGGCTTATGGAAAAAGAAAAGAGGTGGGGAAGGGTTCAGCACTCTATACCCTATTAGTATAGGAATTTAGGAATATAGAACGCTACTTAGCAAGTCAAGCTATTTGTCTGTCTAGTGCAATAGAATCATAGAATCCTAGAGTTGGAAGAGACCACAAGGGCCATCGAGTCCAACCCCCTGCCAAGCAGGAATCACCATCAGAGCACTCCTGACATATGGATGTCAAACCTCTGCTTAAAGACCTCCAAAGCAGGAGACTCCGCCACACTCCTTGGCAGCAAATTCCACTGTCGAACAGCTCTTACTGTCAGGAAGTTCTTCCTAATGTTTAGGTGGAATCTTCTTTCTTGTAGTTTGGATCCATTGCTCCGTGTCCGCTTCTCTGGAGCAGCAGAAAACAACCTTTCTCCCTCCTCTATGTGACATCCTTTTATATATTTGAACATGGCTATCATATCACCCCTTAACCTCCTCTTCTCCAGGCTAAACATGCCCAGCTCCCTTAGCCGTTCCTCATAAGGCATCGTTTCCAGGCCTTTGACCATTTTGGTTGCCCTCCTCTGGACACGTTCCAGTTTGTCAGTGTCCTTCTTGAACTGTGGTGCCCAGAACTGGACACAGTACTCCAGGTGAGGTCTGACCAGAGCAGAATACAGTGGCACTATTACTTCCCTTGATCTAGATGCTATACTCCTATTGATGCATCCCAGAATTGCATTGGCTTTTTTAGCTGCCGCGTCACACTGTTGGCTCATGTCAAGTTTGTGGTCAACCAAGAGTCCTAGATCCTTTTCACATGTACTGCTCTCAAGCCAGGTGTCACCCATCTTGTATTTGTGCCTCTCATTTTTTTTGCCCAAGTGCAATACTTTACATTTCTCCCTGTTAAAATTATTAAAATATTACCAGCTCTGACTGGCAGCACCTCTCTGGGTTCATAGGTGGAGATCCTTTGCAGCAGCTGATGTTTTTCATGCAGAAGGTCCCAGGTTCAGTCCCTGACATCTGCAGTGAAAAAGTGTGTGCTTTATCACTGAGCTAAGGTCCCTTCTCGACAGAATATGAATTCCCCACCCCAGGTGGGAATCGAACCCAGATCACACACAGAAGACGAGCTACCATTAAGAACGTAGGAAAAGCCTGCTGGATCAGGCCAAAGGCAAATCTAGTTCAGCAGGTAGGGCCTTCTCAGTAGTGACGCCCGCCCTGTGGAACGCCCTCCCATCAGATGTCAAGGAAATAAGCAACTATCTGACTTTTAGAAGACATCTGAAGGCAGCCCTGTTTAGGGAAGTTTTTAATGTTTGATTATTTATTCTGTTTTTAATCTGTTGGGAGCTGCCCAGAGTGGCTGGGGAAGCCCAGCCAGATGGGTGGGTTGGTTGTTGTTATTATTGTTATTATTAATAATAATTTTATTATTATTATTATTATTACTACTACTACTACTGTGGCCAATCATCATACTAAGAGGCCTGTCGGCAATGCCTGTTCAAAATGCATTCTGCCTTCAGTATTTCAGCATAGCCTATGTTCTGCAACATGAATCTGCTACTGTAATGTTCTGAATTATGCACAGCCCCCATTCATAGATATATTCTTGTTTCTCTCCTCTCTGTCCCTTGTCTCTGTAGCCCTTGGTCTCTCTCAGGATGTTGCAGGAGCAACTTTCATGGCAGCGGGTAGCTCTGCACCTGAATTGGTCACAGCCTTTCTTGGTAAAGTGAAGCCAGCTTTAAACAGCACACAATTCCCTCCCTTGTGGAAGCAGAAATTAATTCTGTCAAAATGATGCTTTGCTTCTAGGGGTATTTGTCACAAAGGGAGACATTGGAGTCAGCACTATTCTTGGTTCTGCAATCTACAACCTGCTTGGTATCTGTGCAGCTTGCGGACTGTTATCTGGCATGGTATGTCCTAGCTTTTATGACACTCTGAAGCTGTTTCCTCGTGGTCCAGTGCCAAAGCTGGCTTCATTTGAGGTTACGTAAATTTAACAGGCTTGCAAAGCAGCATGTAATCAATTGGAAGAGAGTAAAAACCTTTGATACGCAACCCCACTTACTATTCTTCAGCAACCTTCAGAATGCTGAAAGTTTAACGTAGAGGTCCAAATGAGAAAGTTGTGTGCTAAATGGGGATAATAAAGACGTTTGGGTCTCACTGATTTACTTATGAGGTACTGAATTTTTAGGGCATTTCCAGATGAGCTACAGCTCCCAAAACTGGTACAGACATCTGAAAATGGTCCACTTCTCTCTCAAAGCAGAGGTCTTGATATCCTCCCCCGAAAGGTTAAAAGGTTCATCCAGGTCACTCAGAAACCTGAAACATGGAGTTTGCTGCACTGATTACTAGAATATTTCTGAATCTCATGCCCCACATTTTTCCTGAGATATTTAACTCATAATAAATAGAGGCCAGCATTTTGAAGGCAAGCAGCATCGAGGGTGCCAATAAAATATTGGAGGGGCACATTACCTCTGCCCTGCAAAATTGATCACAAGGTGTGGCACACAAGCACACCATTTGAATGGTAATGCCCGTCAACCAGCCAACTTGGGGATGGGATGGCGAAGGGACCTTGGACCCATAGGAGTTGGCTCCTATGTGTGGGATAGGAGGTTAAGGCTGAGCCTTCAACTGTATCCTCTTGGGCTGAAACAGTTGCAACAAGGTACATCTTATGCTTGCAAAACACAAGCATCTTTTTGCTTTCCTAAAAGTACGTCTCAATTCTATCTACAGGTTTCAAGACTGTCTTGCTGGCCCTTGTTCAGAGACTGTTTGGCCTATGCAGTTAGCGCAGCAGCAGTTCTTGCAATGATAATAGACAACAAAGTTTACTGGTAAGTGCCCACAAACGGGCAGTAGTCAGCCACACAACCAGTTTCAGTTCTCTTTTTTTAGTGGATTCCCCGCATCAGCAGGAAGATGGGACCTTTAAGTTCCCTTTGAAACGTGATTCTCTGTTGCCTCAAAAAATTGCATGTAGTTAGCCTGTATGCAATTGTAGTTAGTTGGACAGCAGGCACAGGTGCCAATAACTGGCTATTAAATGCCTTGCAAGCCATTTAGACAGCGTACTTTTGCTTCCGGAGGGTGTTAGCAACAGCGCCCCTATTTGGGGTTGATCTGTTGATCAATCAGTTGGAGCAAGATG
Source organism: Podarcis bocagei (assembly GCF_964188305.1). Taxonomy (NCBI): domain Eukaryota; kingdom Metazoa; phylum Chordata; class Lepidosauria; order Squamata; family Lacertidae; genus Podarcis; species Podarcis bocagei. The sequence goes on from NC_138139.1 coordinate 13,584,745, forward strand.
CACCTTTTAGAGAGATGGCTCTGATACGGTAATATTAAAACGTTTTATTAAGGTTTTGTTCTCGTAAGCCATGTGCGGTGGGCAGTCCTAGTTCACACACGGATATTTTATCTGTATGCACAAGTTTTGGGATTCCATTATTGGCATGGTAACCGTGTTTAATCCGCACCGCTTTTAGTTTAACAAGTACAAGAAATAACACTGTAAATGGCCTCAAGTACTTCAATTTTCCTACCAGCAGGAAATGATAAGAACCAGTGTTGAAGTATTGGTAGAAAGACAGGCCTCGTTCCATGAGATATGGGGACTTGTTCATGTGATAATGGTTGCATGCATCTCAAGCTCTAAGAACTGGTTAATTCATGAAGCTTTAGGCTGCTTATTACAGTGACAATTTGAATAAGCCTCAGATACACTATACAGAGGTGTGCGGGTGGCGCTGTGGGTTAAACCAGAGCATAGGGCTTGCCGATCAGAAGGTCAGTGGTTCGAATCCCCGCGACAGGGTGAGCTCCCGTTGCTCAGTCCCCGCTCCTGCCAACCTAGGAGTTTGAAAGCACGTCAAAGTGCAAGTAGATAAATAGGTACCGCTCCGGCGAGAAGGTGAACAGCGTTTCCGTGCACTGCTCTGGTTCACCAGAAGCGGCTCAGTCATGCTGGCCACATGACCCGGAAGCTGCACGCCGGCTCCCTTGGCCAATAAAGCGAGATGAGCACCACAACCCCAGAGTCGGCCACGACTGGACCTAACAGTCAGGGGTCCCTTTAGCTTGACTTTACACTACAGTGGTACCTCAGGTTAAGTACTTAATTCGTTCCGGAGGTCTGTACGTAACCTGAAACTGTTCTTAACCTGAAGCCCCACTTTAGCTAATGGGGCCTCCTGCTGCTGCCGTGCCTCCAGAGCACGATTTCTGTTCTCATCCTGAAGCAAAGTTCTTAACCCGAGGTACTATTTCTGGGTTAGCGGAGTCTGTAACCTGAAGCGTATGTAACCTGAAGCGTATGTAACCCGAGGTATCATTGTATACAGAAACCTGATTATATTTCCTGATTAGCTAGTTCTTAGTTTCTGGTAAATTGACCCTTAAAGAGAAATAATAGTTCTGGGGAAAAGCTGGGGGGCCCTAGGAAGATATATAGAGGAGCCACAGTTGAGTGGCACAAACATTTGAGTGACACATACTTTTGCACAACAGTGGTTCCAGGTTTGACAACTGGCATCTGCAGGAAAAGCTGAGGAAGTCCCCTGTCTGAAGTCCCCTGGAGAGCTGCTGCCAGCCAAAGTAGACAATAATGAACTAGATGGACCAACCATCTGACACATTAAAGAACAGATTCTTATGTACTCTCTTGCTTTGCAAATCTTCCCCTCTTGGGGAAAAACACCACTGAAACTGTTAATTCATCACCTTGGAATAACCATGCATACTCAAACATGAATTATTTTTATTTGAGGTTGTTCTGTATTGAATACAAAAACACACTATGAAACTTGCAATTTTATTTATTTATTAATACTTACTTTGTTCTAGGTATGAATCGGCTTCTCTCCTCTTAATATACGGAGTCTACATTTTGGTGCTCTGCTTTGACGTTAAAATCAATCAGTACATCATGAAGAAGTTTAGTCGTTGCTGTACCTGTTTCACGGTGACTGCAGAAGAGACTGAACAGCAACCACTGATGGGCTGGAAGGAAGAGTCAGGGTCTCTTCTTCGTCGGCAGTCAAGAGCAGACAGCGGAATTTTCCATGATGAGTCAGATTACGCTCAACTTTCATCAAGTTTACACGGGCCTGATACTATTTCTGAAGGTATTCCTGCAATCTTTGCCAACAGCTATTTTAGAAAGGGCTGGCACTAGTGCAAATGGCTTCAGAAATTCTAGTGAGAAAATAAATCATTAGCCGCTCTGGTCACTCTCAAGTTTTCCTGAAAATACCGAAAGTAAGGCTTTGCCATATGAATGTAACTTACAAGTCAGGTGGCTGAAATGCTTTAAATTATATAATGGCTCAGGTGCTTAAACAAGACTATGTTGAACAGGGTCATATTCCTCTGGCAACACACATACACAGCAATCAATGATCCTTGGTTGCCTGCTATCTAAATTTTGCTTCCTGTTAGACTCAGTCTTGTTAGTTTTAATTAAACTTTAAGAGCCCTCAACCTGTGCAGTGGTACCTCTGGATGCGAATGAGATCCGTTCCGGAGCCCCATTCGCATCCTGAAGCGAACGCAACCTGCGTGTGCACAGGTCACGATTTGTCGCTTCCGCGCATGCGTGTGATGTCATTTTGAGCATCTGCGCATGCGCGAGCGGCAAAACCCGGAAGTAACGCGCTGTTACTTCTGGATCACCTGAAAACACTCAACCTGAAGCACATTTAACCCGAGGTATGACTCTACAGCATAAACCTAGTTGAGAGTCCTCTATTGCAGGGGTTGGACTAGATGACCTTTAAGGTCCCTTCCAACTCTACAATTCTGTGATTCTGTACATTGTCAGAAAATGACTGGGGATTTGTGTAGTTATTCATGGTACTTCACCGTGTAATGATTATGGGATAAAGTTTTTTGGAGGACAGCGAGTAATATGTAATTAGGTCTATCCAAATAGCTAAATAAGACAGAAGTTCCTATCAGGAAAATTATGGAGCTCTCAAAAGCTTAAGTTTATAAAGACCAAGATCTCATTTCTTAAATGGTTTGCCACCTTGACAGATTCTCAAAGCGTGTTCACCATGCCTGAAGCAGATCTGAAGAGAGTTCTGTGGGTGCTGTCCCTTCCAGTTATTGCTCTGCTCTATTTGACGACACCTGACTGCAGAAGACAGTTTTGGAAGAACTGGTTCATGCTTACATTCTTCATGTCAGCAGTGTGGATTTCGGCATTTACATACGTTCTTGTATGGATGGTAACAATAGTGGGTACGTATTGAATCCAGCAGTACAAGCATTGAATCCAGCAGTACAAGCCCTCCCTTGCATAATAAGTCAATTTGGCAGCAGTGTCTTAAAACAAGAATCCCGATTTTGGTGGTGCTTAAGATAAAAGTTGCTATGCATAGGATTTCAGACTGGACTTCTTTAACAAATTATGCCTACATTAGGTCGATGTAAAAGTATGAATTTACTAGAGTTAAACCACAGGCTTAGCCAGCTTGAATCAGCAGTGTTTTAGGAAATAAAAGCTAAGCCTAGCATTCTTTTTATTATTAAAAACATAGATTGTAAGTCCAACTACCTAAAAAAAATCAAGAGTTCACAGCCAACTAATGTAGATAAGCTGCACAAAAAATGGAATATTTCTGGCAGTTAACCTTAGGGCACTGTTCATCCTTCTAGCCCAGTACTGTCTCCTCTGGCAGCAGCTCTCAAAGAGCTTCCACATCACCTGCTACCCAGTCCCTTAAACTGAAGATATGCCAGGGATTGAATCTGAGAACTGCTGGATGGAAAGCATCTGGGTCTTCCACTGAAACTATAGCCAGCCCCCCAGATGATCAGATTAACGTGCTTTAATATACCAAAATGGAGTCTTCCAAGGAATGAGCTAAAAAACCTCACCAGCAGCATTATACTAAACCTTTCCTATATTCTGTCTGCCACTGTTCCGTTGATATAATGGGGGGAAACACATGGGAGTCATGTGTTGGGCAGTACACCTAGATTCATCCTCTAACTGTGCAGCAAAATTACAAAGTTGTAATTTATTTTCAGGCATTGGCAATGACGTTAACCTAAAGCCAACAATAGCAGCTTAGAAATTTGGATTCCAAACTATTACAGTGCCCTTTCATCCATTTCAGGAACTAAAGGCTTGAAGTTACTTTCCCAGCTGAACTTTCACAGCAATGCCATTTGGAAGTTTTTGAGTCAAGATTATCAGCAGACTTAATTTCCTCCCCCGCCCCCAGCCTGGAATTCATGTGTTTCTTTCAAGAGCAGATGATTAAGAAGGGTTAGTGGTTCATATGACTTCAAGAGCTCATGTGATAAAGATGCCAAAGGAAAAGAAGGGATTATACCAGTTGTAACAACTCCAAGAGACCTGCAATTAGAATAGTAAGCTATTCCATATTTGAAAGGAAACTTGACGCAGGCATGTTGATTAGTAGCAATATTTTCAGAACTAGAAATCTCTTAATGGTGACTTTTAAATGACAGAATAGCATAGCTTCTTTCAGCATATACCACCAAACTGTAGTATGTTAAATCTGTTCATACTGATCTAGAAATGTGGTAGCTGAAACACTAGTAAGACCCCCCCCACACACACACAATTCCATTCTTTGTCCATTAACAGAAAGCTAAAGTGTTCCTTCCTTTTGAATTTGCTTGCTACAGGGGAAACTTTGCACATTCCAGATACTGTAATGGGTCTTACATTACTAGCAGCAGGAACAAGCATACCAGATACAGTTGCAAGTGTGCTGGTGGCTAGGAAAGGTGAGTGGTTTTTCATACCCATAGCATTATGAAGCAATTTGCAGCAAGTGGAAAGGGGGGGGGTCCCTTTGTTTAGAATATGCCGACGGAATGCACTAACGCTATACTGGCATGAAGAACTGGCAAACTTTTAGCACACAACATGGGAATGAATTGTTACTTTTATAAGTAGTACCAGGGTGTTTAGGGTCAAAGGAGAACTTTGGGGAGCTTGGATGGCTCCAGCAAAACAAATTCTTAGCAGCCAACCTAAAATAGTTCAGGCATGTTAAAACTAGCAATTTCTGCAATCATGGTACGGTATAAAATACGGTATAATGCAGCAAAAAGCTTCCTTAAGATTGATACACATAAATGTGTTTTATCTTGCAGGAAGAGGCGATATGGCGATGTCAAACATTGTAGGATCCAATGTATTTGATTTGTTGTGTTTGGGATTGCCGTGGTTTATAAGAACAGCCTTTGTAGACACAACAGCTCCTGCAGAAGTGAACAGCAGTGGTTTGACTTACACTGCCATTTCTCTTGTTTGTTCCATTGCTTTTATTTTTCTGGCTGTTCACTTGAATGGCTGGAAGCTAGACAAAAAATTGGGGGCAGTCTGTCTAGTGATGTACTTGGCATTTGTAATATTATCAATCCTGTATGAACTTGGAGCCATAGGAAACAATCCTATCAGTATCTGTGGAGACTAGTTTGGCTAGGGTTGGGGTTTTTTTTTACAATGTAATCGAGGATAAGAAATAAACATACATAAAATATTGAAAGCACTAGTTTCTTCATTTAGTCAAATAAAAAACTCCAGCATTCCCTTTGAGCTCTAAAACTTATTTACAGAAATTCCACATCATGACATAAGAACCACTTAAAAGCTCAAGGCTATCAAGAATTAATGAGAGCATGTCATTTCAGAGAAAGGAGTAGCAGTGACTATAAATGCATGTAAAACAAACAGGGAGAAGGGGGAGTAAAAAAAGGGAAGACACATTCTTTACATTACAATTGTAACATAGGGAAATATGACACAAAACAAGTTCCACTATACAGTCTTTGTTAAACAGAGGAAATGGCTTGTTTTATTAAAAACAGTAGAACCATTCATTTAAACTGAATGACTAGAGACACTTAGCATGATTTTGGAGAGGTATTAAAACAGCCACAGCTCCCAGACTTCAAGAGAAGGTGTGGGTGTTCATACCACTGGACAAGTCAGGAAAGTTCTCTTTCAAAAACCAAAATGTAGTAAGAGTCAGTTAATGAACTCACAGTATATTAAACACTATACTGTTAAAGGCTGGTGGGTTTTAAAAGTTTTGTTTTTCCAACTTAAGTAAAGCATACAATGTTACTAAAAACGACTCACTAGGAGGAGACAAGGAGAGAAAAGCTAAACTGACAAAAAGGAATGTTCCCCAACATTTAATTATAAATTATGCAACGCGATCCAAACGTACGTCAATTTCTCTGCCACTGATTTTTATGCCGTTCATTATCCTACAGGCCTTTTCCGCCGATTCTGGTGAATCAAATCTGACAGTTCCACAGCCTTTTGATTTCCCATTCTCCATTTTTATTTCTGCAAACATTACATGACCTGGATAAACAAAGTTAAAAAGTCCAATTTAGTCTATGATGCACTGCTGGTGTTAGAAATCCCAGTCGCCACAGATAACTTTAAAAAATCTGAATTGCAATGTAATAAAAGCCAGCTCATGTCACAGGTCTCCTATCGTAATGCTACCCATGCAAACAAGAGAAGCCATCTAGCAGCCTCCGTTTTGCCACACTGAATTTATAAACTCGACACCCCCTCAAATGCCACTGCATTCCAATTATCTGCCAACCTATCCTTCCTCCTCTACATTAGTTATATTTTCTTCCAACAGGTTTGGCAACGTCGGCTCTCTTCCCAAATTTCCTGTATTCCATACTTCTCCCCCCACCCCACCCCCTCAATGAAAACTGAATTGGTAAAGAGAGGGCACACTTCTAAGAACTTCGTCGGTAAAGAAAGGTTGAGAGATTGTTGATTCTCAGTATTTTAACATTTTAAACATCTAGATGAACCCAGGCAATTGGGGGCAACAGGCAGCTGATCTAAAACACTGGATAGGTTTTAAAATTGACCCTAAACTGTGCAATTCTACATTCAGACTCAGTTTATATAGTTTATAGTGGCTAAGGAAACCCAGCCAGATGGGTGGGGTATAAATAATAAAAATATTATTGTCATTATGGTTATGGTGGTGATGATGATGATGAATCCCTTAAATAAAATTTAGTAACTTCAACACTTCTTGCAGCATTTTCAGGTGGCCCAGCAGTCACTACTTGTTATGGGACTTTTTAATTTTAAAAAAGGATAGAAAAGCCTCAATTTCTTAAGCCACAAATACAACAGAGCACAGATGGGGGGAATCTTGCTTTTTGATGCTTTAAGGCATGAAAGGGAACACTCTGGCCCTCCAGATACTGAGGGGTTTCAGCTCTCATCAGCTCCAGCCACCAGAGCTAATGACCAGAGGTGGTTGAAAAGAGAACTTTCTTCATATCTGCAGGGCCACAGGTTCCCCATCCATGTTTCAAAAGGAGGGCAAGAAAAATACTTTTGCTGGTGCATTAAGCTAACATGAAATGCTGAGAATAAGATTAAGTGCACATTTTAAAAACTATACATTTTTGAGAATTCAAAAGCACAATTTGTGGATTATGACAAATATGTAACATTGCAGAAGTGTGCGGTCAAAGAAGGCAATTATAGCTTGAGAGTTCTACCAGGAGCCACAAAAGCTCCTTTCTCTTTGAACAGGTTGTCCATTTCATGAGCAAAGCAAGGATGAGTTTTCACAGAAAGGTAATAAAGATGGAGATTACATTCCCCTCAGAATTCAATGAGACTTAGATGACTTGGACCTCAAGTAAAAATCATTATTTGCTGCAAACACAAAAAACGAAAGAAAGAAAGAAAGAAAGAAAGAAAGAAAGAAAGAAAGACACCCTTGCCACCCAGATCTATATAGGAATGCCAAGAACTAGCATTACTGCAACATTCTTGCATCCTTAAAAGGTAAAGGTAAAGGGACCCCTGACCGTTAAGCCCAGTCGCGGACGACTCTGGGGTTGCGCTGCTCATCTCGCTTTACTGGCCAAGGGAGCCAACATTTGTCCACAGACAGTTTTTCCGAGTCATGTGGCCAGCATGACCAAGCTGCTTCTGGCGAAACCAGAGCAGCACACGGAAATGCCATTTACCTTCCCGCCAGAGTGGTATCTATTTATCTACTTGAACTTTGACATGCTTTCGAACTGCTAGGTAGGCAGGAGCTGGGACCAAGCAACGGGAGCTCACCCTATCGCGGGAATTCGAACCGCCGACCTTCTGATCAGCAAGCCTAGGCTCAGTGGTTTAGACCACAGCGCCACCCACATCCCTTAGTCTTAATATATTCTTAGCAGTTTCAAACTAAGGGAAATTCATATGGAAACCCAAACCATTGTTTGTTGTCATTTAATTAAAGGAACTAAAGAAATCACAAATTGTGAGTATCAACCAAGCAGGATCTATTACTACGGCTTGAGGCTTGTAAACTACTTTAGGCAAACTGATTTCTCACCATGGTTTGGGGCATTGCTCAGAGGCTACTGTTTGGGACAACATCTAGGGATTCCCAGGAAGAGAGAAGAAATAAACCAATAATTGTTTGCCTCTGCACAGTGCTAGAAACCGAGATATGAAAGCTAGGAGCTAAATGACACCTTAAATCTAGGTTATGGGTGCCGCAACGGAATGTCTAGGCACACTTCTTTATAACAATACAAGCTGAAAATGAACTGCAGCTAAAATCTTATGTTCATTTTTCCTCATCTGAATACTGCAAAAAACAAAGCCATACTTCCCCTGCCCACCCCCCTAATATTCTTATGAGTGTCCCTTCTCCACTCCTCAGAGAATGGCTCAATATGGGGAGGCAGCAAAAGGTCCTCCTTTCGTTCCAACAATGGCAATTTTAATCTGAAATCTTAGGCGCAATATCGCTCCCAGAGCTCAGAAACTGCTTGCATTAATGAAATTCCCTGTCGCAAAACACGCCTAGAACAATGGGAGTTTTGAATGCTGCCTCTGCATCTGAAATACAAGTCGTGGCTTAGAGTCTCAAATAGATGGCACACAGCAAGCCATCCAAGTTGCCACATTCTGGGGACCCTTCGGGTTCCTCAATGAAGGTTGGTAATGAAGCTCAAGCTTCCATGAAAGGACAACTTTCCCCCTGAAACATACACTGTTTTAAGGTACCCACTCCATTCATGCTGAGCAGCAAGTGATACCCAACAACTCTGGCATAAGTGGTAGCCTCGCCCTACCATCTTTGTTGCGGCTAATCATCTTTGCCTTAGAGGCAACAACATTTGTGCCTAATACTTACCGCACTGGCTGAACTTTTCCTTAAGCTTCTGCCAGGTCAAGTCAAAAGGAAGCTGAAATGAAGATAAGCATATAGTAACGCAAGGAGAAAAAGCCAGAGAATAACGCTGCTAATTGGTTCAATTTATGTGCTTACATTTCTGACAAATATCTGGTTGCCCTTGGAGCCTACTCTGTCTCTCACACCACTTCCCATTGGGCCAGGCACAAATCCTCGATCCATATCGATATTTCTCTCCAGGCCAGTTCCCATGGTTGGCCCCATTCGATCAAAAGTGGAGTTCATCCGATCCATTCCCATGCCCATGCCCATTCCTCCGGTCATACTGTTCATACCACTTATTCCGCTACCTGCAAACACACACAGAGATAGATTTAGGAATCCAATAGTAATGTTTATAGCACAATAGTAAACAAAAGCTTGATAAGTTTCAAATTCATATATAAATAAGCTGGTTTGATGCAAGGGAAAATGCAGATGAGTTTCTATAAAGAAAGTCAAGTACGTTTCTGGTGCACTAGTTAACTTTGACATGCAATGGAATCCCATGAAAATATTCAGAGGAAATAGCACTTAAAGGGCTGAGGGCTGTTTTAACCAAATTCATTTGATCTCCATCTGAGGAAGCAAATGGACAATGATTTATTATGCTGGTAATAGCCAGCCAACTATAAAGAGACTAAACATTTATTTTTTTGTTTTTCTGCCATTGACCTACATTTTCCTAACTGAATTTAATAATTGCAGATTTTAAATGGTGCATACAGTATTTGGGTTATGAAAGTAGATGTAAACCCCTACTAATGTTTGTCTGTCTGAAAGAATGTTGACATGGCAGCTAGATTTTTCAGTTAGCCATTACTGATTTATGGCAGTATCAGCCCATGGGCATTCACTGCAATGCGCTCTATGTGGGGCTACCTTTGAAGGTGACCCAGAAACTACAATTAATCCAGAATGCAGCCGCTAGATTGGTGATTGGGAGCGGCCGTTGAGGCCATATAACACCGGTCCTGAAAGACCTACATTGGCTCCCAGTATGTTTCCGAGCACAATTCAAAGTTTTGGTGCTGACCTTTAAAACCCTAAACGACCTCGGTCCAGTATACCTGAAGGAGCGCCTCCACCTCCATCGTTCTGCCCGGACACTGAGGTCCGGCTCCGATGGCCTTCTGGCAGTTCCCTCACTGCGAGAAGTGAGGTTGCAGGGAACCAGACAGAGGGCCTTCTCAGTAGTGGCACCCGCCCTGTGGAACACCCTCCCATCAGATGTCAAGGAAATAAACAACTATCTGACTTTTAGAAGACATCTGAAGGCAGCCCTGTTTAGGGAAGCTTTTAATGTTTGATATTTTATCATGGATGCCCCTGTTACAAAGTTGAATTCTACCCTTCCCAGCTTTTATGATGCCACGGCTACCCTGAAGTGGGTTTGCACTGATATGCCTAAAGTAGATCAGTGCATGCTAGTTTGCGAAAGTGACTGTGGGCTTATCAGGTCATGGCTGTCACTTACTTATTGTTTAAACAGGCACTATGCAATTACCAGTCCTGTTAAGATCAGATGCTTTTTACATAAGCAAGCAGGATCCAGGTGAATTTTAAAATGCCAAGTTTTGGAGAATACTAAAAATTATTGTGTGTGTTTGATAGACACTGACTACAGAGAAGGAACATAGCTAAATGGCAGCTTACGTATTTTCATGCAAAAAGTCCCAGGTTCAATCCCTAACATGTGACTTGGTTTAAGAGCAGTTTCCTATGCTCCTGTTATAGAAATTTATTAATCCAAACTGTGATTTTTCACAGAATAAGCATAATGGCTCTCACAAGCATGGAATTGTCAGTGTATTATTCCCTTATTAAATGTGACCAGATAAGAGAGCTAGACTTATATTCCATCACATACACTGTTCACACTTAGAATGCAGAGGTGTTAGTATTCTTAACATGCACCTTTCAGTTATTTTGTAGCCATGCATGACAACTCTATGAATCTCCCTTTTACAGACAGATGTTAAACCACCTTGTAAGTCAAAACAGCTATCTGAAATTCTGCGATTGGTAGCTGTTGCTACAGGTTTTATTTAATATCAGATTTCAATACTTGCTATTATCTGTTGTTTTTTGGAAATTTGCTTGTCTGCTATGCATTTGGACACCTCTTAAGATGTCATAACCAAATTCTGCATGGTTTCTGAGATCAAGGAGCAAGTTTTTGTCTGTGTTTGTATACAACTGGACACCTTTTTGAATCAGAACAGAAGAATGAGCATTTCAAAACTGCACTGATTTTTTGATTTCTTAGAATTCCTGGGCAACACCAGGTACAAGGCTGCTAGGGTTTATACAAATGACCCACTCGAGAAACTTAATCTTAAGAAAACGCTAGACATCTTAATGAACTTCAGTTATAACTGCAGTCACATAAAACTGGAAGTTTTAAATCAATGGAGCAATTTTCTGGATCCATCTAGGCATAGCACTAACAAAAGATCCTTTCTATTATACATTAGAATTTATATTTGGTTGAAGCAGATCAACCTACTCATTCCAGATCCTACTGGGCCCATATTAGAAGCTCCCATTCCTCCTGCAAAACCACCAACCATTGCACCACCTAAACAAGGACAGAAAAAAGTCACATTATACATCTCCGTTTTACTTAAAAGCTAGGGAATTCTACCAAACTACCTTTTCATAACAAAATAATTTATTGATGGCAGTAATGCTCAACGGACATACAAAAGCTGAACAAGGGTGGCTACTAGACTATGAGAAAAAATAACTTCACTACAATGTTCTCATTGAATTTTTTCAGAGAATGTAAATTTGTAAGGCCAGTAGAGCTACAATGCAGCAAGAAGTCTACAAGCATCTCTTAAAATTGAATGGTTATTTGAGAACTAATTTGGATTCCTGCTTTAAACTACTTCTATTCAATCTCAAAAAGCAGTATGTGAAAAGCACTCCACCCTGTCAATCTCCAGAAAGAAGACAACAGTAGCTTTCATGGACATCTATCTCAGGCGGAAGGGAAAAGGGAGATTATGAGTATGAAGCAACATAGTGTTCACTTGTGAAAATGAGTTGCTTGCTACATGCTTGATACCCAATTCCATGAAAAATGCAAGTTTGCCAAGGGCCATACCCATCCTTCCAAACGAGTCTCCAAAGCCACGGTTCATTGCCATATCAGTTCGACCAAAGTCTCTATCAATATTTCCTCCCATTCCTCCACGGAACATTTCTGCAGGAAACACAGTAGACAGTATTTTCTTTTAGGTTCCAGATACCGTATGTTTGCTTACAGACAGACCTTTGGGTACAAAGGATTCGCTTTGAATGGTACCATAAACAGCTAAGTGGAAAGATGCTTATTCAAGATACTGATTTCAAACAAATTCATTTAAAAATATAGGAACATGGGAAGCTGTGTTTCATGGACCACTGATCCATCTAACTTAGCATTGTCAACCCTGAATGGAAGAGGATCTCCATAGTTCAGGCAGTCTTTCCGAGTCAACATGCATTATAGCTTGACTGTACATGTTGGGTATACAGTCAAAGCAAGACTCATTTCCATTCCCCTATTACTACAAATGTGAGATTCAGAACTCTAGAAGAGTCGCTATAATTTTTTTGTAGTAGATCCCTCTCACAGGATCAGTGGAGGATGCCAATATAATGCAGTCTCAAATGTTCTCCTCAAATGTTCTCCTCAAGTTTTGGAGGCAGCAGCATGGCACCAAGCACTGGCAACAATGAGAGACTTCCCACCACCTCCAAATTTCAGCTTCAAAAGAGAGATCTTCCTCAATATCAAAGCTGTGGAGAAGCTAAATTACCCCTCCTTGCCTGTTTAAATCTCATTAAGAAGCAGCCTCCTCCAATTTTAAAAAAACTGCATGTGAAATGCAAAGTCTTGTTTTTAACATCACATCTACTTTGATTGCCTCTGTGCACAGGCACACAAATGTAGCAGATAAGCCCTTCAGGGTGTGTGTTTTTTAATACAGTACTCAACAAAAACAAACAAATACAAAACAAAATAAATCTATTTGTACATGGCCACCAGGGTCCCTTATGGAAAAACTGGGGATACTGGCATAAAGCTAATAAGAGTAACAGAAAATAGAGAGAGAATATTTACATCAACATTATGAGAGATCATTGGATAAGAATACCTCAGTCCATTTCCAATTATAAGTTCTTGTCAAATTCATTGTTTATTACTCATTATTCCAAATGTGTGTGCATAGTCTAATATGGGACAGGGCTCTCTTTCATTTGTGTGAAAAAGCAAGTTACACAACACTAGGTCAACTGTATGCCACTGTTAAGAAAGGGTCCTTTGGGCTGAGCCAGCCAAAGTGTTACCAAGTCCTTAGATTAATGTAAATAATGTCATCAAAAATAGGTGACAAAACTTTGGGGGTTGACAATATTGTGTCCACTAATTATGATCATTTTCTTAATGACTTTATCCCAGAATGAGGATATCAAGGGGCATTACCACCATAAATACACCTGGGCTTGCACGCTCCCCAGCAATTAAAACCTTTGGCTTTTATGCAACAGTTAACTTGAGCTTTTTATAGAAGCTCTGGTCAAGAACATGAAATATGGTATTTTATCAAGTTAACAAATTCTTAATTTTTGTTTAATTTGTATTAAGCTCAGAGGATTTAAATCACCTTTTAAAAAGGTGGTGTGCTGCAAGCAAGCAAGCAAAATGAAGCCTTTGGTTAAACTCAACAATCAGGCATCCCTGCTGAAAGTTTGCTTGTAATACATTAACTCCAATGAAAATAAATTTGATAAACACATCCAGGAGAATATTCCCACACTCTAGTTTTCAGATGGGGGTGGGAAAGCACACTGCTTCACAGCTGATAGTTGAAGTTTATGTTTTACGGAAGCCTTTTTAAAACTAAATGTACATTTCCACATCATTGATCTTAAGCTCTTAAATCAAAGATTGTAGCTTTAAAATGATTGGGCTACAACTGCAAACACAGAGTAATTTAAAAAACTGGTTAATTTACCTCCCATGCCTGTTGCCATGCCCCCCATGCCTGTTCCGATGCCACCAGTCATTCCGCTGCCAATATTTCCTCGGAAATCATCCACACTGCCCATTCCTAGAAATAGATTTTATTTTTTAGTTTTACAATACTTCTAGATACACTGGAACAGCTGTACATTTTAAGAGCAAATAGTCACCTACCTCCCATTCGGTTGACTCCGCCAAATCCTCCCATGTTTGCCATCCCTTTCATGCCACCAAATCCGCCAACACCTGAACCGTAAGCAAAGAGCATTTTACTAAATTCATAAATTTTGTATAGCAACAAAGTAACTGGGGAATGTGCCTACCTCCGCCCATTCTGTTCATTCCTCCAAAGCCTGGACCATCCACTCCCATTCCTTCAAATAAACAGATTTACAGGTGAGCTATTAAGTATATCTTTATGCCACTCTACCCTTCAGCTGAACAGCTCCCAGCGAGGTTCACAATAAAACCAATGCAATATAGCAACAAAATATATCATAACCTAGTGAGGAATCATACCAGCAGTTAGAAATAGGATAAGATGTAAGAACTTGGTGCTTGGTGCTGAACAGGCACTTTTAAAGGTACATATAATGAAAAAACGATTAAAATTTAAGTATGAGTCACAATACATTTAAAGACTTCTATGGTACTTCAGGAAATGTCTCCCTCACTCCAAGGCAAGAAAACATTGAGAAGAGGAAAGAAAGCATACTGACCTCCAGGAGCCACACTTCCCATTCCACCACCACCCATGCTCAGTTGGGTTGCACTTATGGGCTGCCCGCCAGGTCCAAGTCCCATTCCAATTCCTCCAAGACCACCTTTGAAAGCAAAGATCACTCCATAAGGTTCTCAGTATTTCTAAACAGTTGAAGGCAGGGGCAATTCTACTAGGCTTCAAAATGATACCTATGTCTATATTAACAGGCATACTCACGAGGTAGCTGTGGTGTTTTGCTGTCTGCTACACGGAAATCATCGTGAGGAATTGATTTGTCATCCTAACGACAGACAAAGACTTTTAGAACATTGTAGCGGTTTGTCTCAGCTACCATGGGCAAAACAAATGAACAACTCACCATTTTTACATGCATGGGTCTATCAAACAGAAATTGTCCATTGAACATAGCTGAACATAAAGTCAAGGAACCTTACATCCGCCAATAATATGTTAAGCTACACAGGTGATCTTACAAACACACTTGCACTCTAGACTGTCATCCAATAGCTTCATCTTAGGGGTCTTGTCAATTAAATTTGCAATTATATGCATGCATATAAAATAGTGGTCCGAATTCATTACAGCAAGCACAATTTAGGAGAAATCTGATTTGAAATGCCATCAAGATTATGACTACTGACTGTGGCTTTGATAGATAATTTCTTTAAAATCTGCTATATGAGTTAGACCAGACGACTTTTTAAATCTGTAAAATCAACTGAACATTACAATCCTACTACAGTATATACTATTCATGTACTTTTCTGAATAGCTGTCTTATCTCCTATTGTACTAAAGTATTCAACTTGCACCCCACTATTCAAATACAGTGGGGGCAGTGAGATGCGAGCAGAATCCTTAGCTCCCTTTTTTTTCAAGACTATCAGGTTTTGGGGTGGAGGGGAGATTATATAGGTAAAACCATAGAGGATCAAGAGGGGGCGGCCCTTGTGAATTTCATTAATGGCCCTCCTATCTCTCCCCCAATAATATGAGCACTGTTGCACTCAAACGACAAACACTGACTAAGGAATTAGTTATCTAAAAGTAATGGCAAAATGGGAAAATATTGTCCTTAAAGCACATCATTGCTTGTAAGTCACAATTAACAATGGTTTAAGTAGTTCTCTATTGCCAGACCAGTATTTTCCAATAAAACAAGTGTGAAATAATTCTGCATGTAAACAATGCTCTGTGGACTGAACAAGTCAGTCACACTGATTTTCCATATAGTCTAACTGTGCTTGCCAAATTCTTCAGTTAGGTTTTAAGTTCTAGGGTGCATCAGCTGCCACCATAAAATAGGGTATATTTTGTATTTCATTGGTGATAAGCATCATTCTCAGAATCTCTAATGCCATGAGCCACTTTGTTCCACTAGAGGAAGATGAATTTGGGTTTCAAGTTCTTCCATTAACATTTTCATTCTCCCCATTCTATGTTATCCCTACTCCAATGTAACCATGGTGTTATAGTCAATCTCCTGAATATATTAGCAGTAATACAGTTAGTATATCAAGGGGAAATGTACATGATCAAATATACTACAAACAGAAAAGTTATCAATTGCTTTGTTGATGAGCTCACCTATATTCACACAAACATACAAGTCAAATATAATGTAGACAGAAAATAATGCATTCCTATTTAACCCACACTTGACAACATACTCCTTTAATCAGGCCCAGTCACTCCCCAACTCTTGTCAGGATACATATTGCCTGAACAGCTTCGATTGGCTGCTCAAAAGTCACTGTTCCCATTCCTCGGCTCTTTCCATCTTTGTCTTCTTTAATATCTGCACGTTTTACAGTCCCAGCAATGCTGAATACTTCCTTTAATTTCTTCCAGCCAACTTTGAAGTCAAGCTTAAAAAGAAAGTTTCCATGAAACAAACAAAGAAACACAATTTTGTCTTATGAAACAGGATTTTTGTTTTAGCACAGGGGCAAACTCTACACATAGCTTAAGTATAGCAAAAAAATATATCCTGTAGTGGTGACAGATACATGGAAGATTGCCAACACTGAAGCATTAGTTATCAGAGATGCAAATAAATCTTTGGCCACATCCATGTTCTTTCCTTTCATTTTTTCAACTTGTTGATGAACAACGTAGTTCTGATGAAAAGTAACAACTCAGCTAAAAGCTATCAAAAGGAATGTAGTACACTGAGCACATAATCCAACAGTATCTAGTTGGGGAAGAGTAAGCAAAAAACCATGTACTGATTTTAAAACCAGTTACTTTGAGAGAAAACTATTTATATGCATACTCAGCTCACAGAACAGGTTTATTAAAATGGGTTTCAAGAATTGCAGAGCAGCATAAAAATTTAGGTTGGAGGTCCTAAAATAGCTTTCTTCAACCTGGTGGCCTCCAGATGTTTTGAATTACAACTTGATGGAGCTGATGCGAGCTGTAGTCCAAAATACCTGGAGGGCACCAATTTGGGGAAAATATTTATATTGCAGTTTAGATACACGAAACCACCCTCGCATAAGATGCAACCGTGTTTAAAGCCCTGCTAAAATAGACATGAATACTATTGGCTAAGAAAAATCACTTGTGCTGTGCTAAGTAAACTTGATATTTTGCTCCAAAATGAAGCAATGCACAGCCAGTATGTATTTATACTTACATTGGCAACAAAAATGGTGGACCCAAGCCTGCCAGCCTGCAGATTGCTAATAATCTCGGGAGGAATGTTTGGATTATTAATAATAGAAGGTGGCAAATTCATCAAGCCGGGTGATATTTCTGGGCCATGTCCTCCCGTGTAGGGTCCACTCCCACGCTGCAATGCCCTGCGAGCATGCTCACCGTCCGGATCCTACAACAAATTTAGTAATAGAATATACATCTGTTAATCCCAAATCACAGGTAACAGTACTTTCTTTCAGAAATTTCACAGTATCACAACAGAGCGGTTAGCATCCTTATCAGCGGCGGCAGAAGGAATAAGTACTTCATGTGCATGGAGACCTAGCTCCCTCACCTCTAGAGGTGGTCCTTTCAGATGAGGGTTGAGACAAGTGTGCACTGCCACTTCATATGCTGTTACCTAGCCTATGGACAAGTAGAAATCTGTCAGCCTAACATGTTCTTTCAAAAACCAAATTCAATTATCTTGGTGCTCTCTGTTAATATCAAACGTAGAAAACATAACTCTCTGGCATCATGGTTCCGACTGGAACACTCATAAAGGCAAATGAAAATGCTGACACATTTTATTCCTCCCTTATCGTTCCCACAGCAAGGCAATCTGAACATGATACACATCAGAGCCACACAGCAAATTCCCCAGACTTAAAGGTGATTGTTCATCCAACTACAGATCTAATCTTGTAGGGGGAAAGGCATATTTTAAGACTCAGGAATATCAGTAGGATGTATATCCCCAACCTAAGCAACTCATGTCAGTATAGCAGTCTTATCTGAAGTTTTAATTATACAAGTGCCTCAACAGTTCCCTAGACAAGCAGTCTGAGGCTGCAGCATATCTAATCAATTTAAAAGCTACAGGTAATGGAAACAAGGAGTAGGAATTGAATGTATTTGTCATTCTGAGAGAAAATTGGCATTTTTTATATCACTGGTTGCATGGAAATGAAGTATGATTCTTGTTACTGTGTGGAAGTATCTGTGAGGGCATTTAATAACTCTACACAGTTTGTTCTGCTATTTTAAAAGAATTCCAAAACTCTTTCAATACTCTGCATCAAAGCTGCAAAAACTACAAGCATACCTCTTTTATGTTCAATGGTCTTCCATTTAGGTCATATTTATTCATAGTTTCCAGTGCCTTCTTTACAAATTCTTCATCTTTGAATTCAACAACACTGGATGAAACAAAATAATGATGTTTTGGTTTGTGTGATGAACTTTTAAAATTGTTATTAAAATACATTAAAAAACTAGGGGAAAACAAAGGAAAAAACACAAAGGAGCACTTACCCACAACCCTATAGCCATGTGAAGATTTGCCAACATGGAAGAAGGAAAAAATAAAGTTGATTTAGTAAATGCAGTTGCAATGAAGTATTTTAACATTTCAGACAAACTGAACAAAAATAGACATGCTGAATGAAGAATGTAGTTTTGGAGTGGGAAGAGCAACATTAAGCTAGTTATTTCTCCTACCACCTTGCATAGACATTACAAAGTTTATTTATTTAACATTAGTTATATAGACACAGATGGTCAGTTTTTAAAAACTCTGACTTTTTTTTTTAGCCAAACCAGAAATAGAATGTGAAAATGATATACAAATTCCCATGGCCAACTAAAGGAAAAAACTGAGCAGGATAACCAAAAGTGGATGATTATCTTAAAGTGCAATACTCAGGTTTTCCAGAAAAATGACTGCAATTATATTACTTAACAACTGCTAGTATCTTTTCCATATTTCAATTTTAAGAAGAAGCAGTTTGGTTGCTTTTTTTTTTTCAGCACTACTATTCAATAAAAATAAAGCAACCAGTTTAGGTCTATTTTTGTTTTATTTTTTGAAACATTCCCACAGGCCGAACAAAAAAAGCATTTAAATAAAATTTTCAAAGGGAAAAAACCAGACACCCAACAGGTTTAATTGCTTACGTTCGAGTCAAACCTGCATTCTCTTGTTCACACAGCAGGCTCAGACTTACTATAGTTTGAACGTTTGACCTTTTTAAGAAGACAGACACAAAGCAGCTTTTAACATTCTTTGCACTGAACTGCCTCCCTCATTGCTGGCAATCCGCTGCCTAACAACCAACTCCTTCCATTCCATTTTTAAAAAGACCTAGACAAGTTCAATAATCCAGAAGAAGTCCTGCAATCTTTTGGGCTCATCAAAACATATGTTTATACTCAAGCCTCAGATTAGAATGCTACACTTAATTTATCATTTCAGTGATATTTTTTCCAATGCTCAACTTAAAACACATCTGAACACACCAAAAATCCTAACGAGAGCTGCTGTTTTAAATGAATTAGGTAAATGCCATTTATTTAGACACATATTAAAAGAGCTTTCCCCTTGCATCCAACTACACCAGTTTATATGGAAGTTGACAAAGCTGTATCTGATACAGAAACCTCAGTCTGTAATAACATCAGTGGAAAAAAATGAAACTTACTTTCCAATTACTGGTACAAGTATTAAACAAAAGTAAAACTGCTGAGCAACTTTAAACCTCTAGCAGATGATTGCCCACGGCACTTACCCTTGATTTTCCTTCTGCATCCTTAAACAGCTCCACGTATGTAACCTCACCAACTACATAAGACATACAAAGGGAAAATACCAAGAGACAATGCATTTAAACACCAATGTCTTGCTTTGCTGTGTCCCTGTGCACAACTCTACGAAGAAGCACCTATTATTCACCAACAATCAAAACCAGACCAACATACCTCCTGTCATGGTCTATATAATTTAGCTAATTTTCAGGAATATGCAACAGCCACATTCTCAAAAGCTAAAGAAAAACAACTATATTTAACCTAATTCATACTACAGATCATATTTTGGCCAGTATGATATAGTTGGTGAACAAGTTCAGATATACAAATAGTCCCTTCACCTCTCAATTAAGGACATCAACAATAACACTTTCAGTGACATTTGTCATCCTGCTAACAACAGCTGTTTTAAGGTGACTTTCTACCTGAGTAGCTTCAAATAGTAAAGAGGTTGCCTTCAATAGAATAACCAATTTACAAAAGTCAAAAAATTTCACAGCAAGCCACACACTTTCTAAGGTTTCATTGCATAAACCAAATCATATAAGTCACGTCACCTTACAACAGATACACCTAGCACAGTTAAAGGTTTGTTTTATTTATTTTTAAGGCCTAGAAACCGAATGTTCTTTGCATGATTTTGAAGCAATCATTTTTTCCAGTTAATTCAAAACCAACTTTTGACAGTTCATGAATTGGGATTTCTTCCACCCCAGACATGCCCATGGCAAGAAGTTTGGGGCATTCAAAAAAACTACAACTGTAGTAACAAACGTGATATAGAGCTCCAGACAGACAAGTCATGGCAGAAGTGACAATGCAGACAGAGAATTCTACAGCCAGATTCCACCAAGAAAAATACAGAAACATCTTTTGAAGGACATCTTTTCATTCATACTTTAAAAGCACACTAAATTTTGCTTGTATTCAGAACTACACCTAGACATAACGCAGTCCCTTTAAAGGTTCATGAGGGCATGCATATTCTCTAGGCTACCTACTATCGTACAAGAATGGAAGGAGACTGTGGATACTTCATTTGTTTACTGATACTATCCTGCAATGCAAATGTCTACAGTGAAAGAGGGGGGAAAGTAGACATAACAAGCAGAAGTTGAAAAGGACAAACCAAAACTGTGTTTCACAGTATTCCAGATATGTGAGTTTGTCTCATTCCTGTGAGAAGCCAGCTGCAAGGAGCAAGTTACCTTTCTCTCTCATAAGATCTTTAATAGACTGCCATTTCATATCATATGGGATGTTGCTAATGAATACTCTGTTACGGTTAAGGGTCTTCTTTTCTCCAGTGCCTGCACCCTTCTCCTTTGTGTAAGGATGGAATCTATTCCTGTGTCCAAGAGACGGGATTGCCTTAGGCTTTGAAATATACTTTGATTTCGCAGGTGGTCTCTCATCCTTTCCCGTTTCATCATTTTCCCTGCATGTGAAGAAGGAAAAAAAATAAGAATATTAGTTTGCTTTTAAGTATATAATCCTATCAAGCCTTTATGACAAAATGTAAAGCCCAAAGTAGCACCTATCACAGGGACAAATGACACATATTCAGGGTTATACCTTCACACCTGTGTGCATATGTTTTAAAACAGCAGGCATGGGAGTGGACCCAGAATTGGAACTGTAGTATGAGTGGGAAGGGGGAGGGACTAAGTCCCCCCATGAAAAAAGATTATATTTATGCCAAAACAGCTTTCCAGGAAGGATTTTGGTAAGACCCTGCACAGGAAAGAAAGGGTTAACTCCTCATCCAGCTGTGCTTTGGTCCCAATCTGGATTGGGGATCCCTGCGGCTATTTAAAAACCAAATAAATCTGCATGTGCAAATGCAAAGATGCATGTAGCATCACATGAAGCCCATGATCCTCTCCTTTTTGGCTTGCATCTCTGTCCAGTTTCCATGACTAGAGAGACTGATTAAATGAAAGCAATAATTTTCATCTAGGTCCTAATGCATTCAGAGTGTTACACTTTTCCCTCACTAAGTGACAATGTTAGCAACTGCACACAGGTCACTCAACCATATCTTTACTTTCATTTCCAGTAGGATTAAACCAGCAGTTCCTTCTACAAACTAGAATACACAAGTGAGACAATATAAGACCACCACACTCAGTCAAAAGTTACTCAGGTTTCTTATGAAGGGAACTGTTTCAGTTTTGCCATGCTTAAGAGGATCAGAATGCCTGAAGACAGCAACACTTGTTTACAAAGCAGGAACTTTCTTTAGCATACAATGCAGCAACAGAAATCTCTGCTGGTGTACAGGTTGTGGGTGCCCAAACTGACATGCATGAAGAACATATTTTTTACATTGCCCTGTCAACATATATGGTCTTCTAGTAACATCAGTCAGCATCAACACTTATTTGCCAGTTTGATAATTCTCTGCTTAGGGAATACGCATGTGCCCAGGCAATGTAATGAAGACTTAGGCTGGTCATGTTTCTGACCACTAAACTGGCTGCCATAGGTGGCAATGAATTTCATCTAGAAAAGTGAGCAGACTGCCAGAAGAGACAAAAACTTCAAGCTGCTTCCAGCAGCCCACTGCCCTTCTCCTCACGCACCACAGAAAGGAAGCAGGCTCCATGGAGAAAGATATCCGACCTTGGGCAGCTTCCTGTGTTTCCATGCTAGCTGTGGAGGAGGGCAAAACCCCTCATGTGTGTCAAGCACAGAAACCAAAATAATACATCCATGTCTGATACATCATTAGACCAAAGGACCATTTAGTGTGGCATCCTGTTCATAGTCCACAAGCAGGACATGAGCATGGAGTGAAGGAATGCTCCTTCTTTCCATCACCATGCTGCTCAGTTTCCAAGCTAGGTGTACAGAATATGTGCCTAACAAGGAAACCAAGCAGTTTAGTGGTGGAGGCAGGGACTGCTCTATGCTCCCTGTGCCAACCCACCACATTTATATTTAGCCTGCTTTTCAGTTGTAGAGGGGACTGGCAAAGGGGGGACAGGGTGCTCCGTCTGCCAGTCCCTCTAAGGAGGAAAAACCAGGCTAGTGAAAATGTTTGTGAGCTTGTAACTTCTGGTACTAATGTACAAGGTCGAATTGCACACACAGCCTGAGCAGTGTACAAAACACCTGGAAATCACTTTCTCCAACATCTTTTGAAAATGATCCATATTAACAGGGGGATCACATAGCCCCATATCCACGCTGTCAATTTGTACACTTTTTCCACCTGAAAGTGCACAATCACAAGTCTCTACACTCTAACCCACACAAAGGCCAATTGCTCACAGGAGAATATTTCTAAATAACAACAAAGGATTGATAAGGGAACCACACAATTTTGACAGGTCTGTGCCTGACCAAGCTAGGAAAAATCCAGAGGAATTTAAGCACTAGGACTAAAATAACTGCAATTGTTACCTAATGGTCAATTAGGACCAACTTTGAAAGTTCTTAGGTAATCCAACAAAGGTGAACTGTGGGATAGCTGAACACTAAACAAACGTTATAAAGGGGGGGGGGGATTCTGAAACGGTAATATTTGAGGTCAAGTACAACTACAACTTCCCTACCAAAATCAATTCCTAAGCAAAGTGCAATTGGAAAAGCTTCACAAATCAATCAATCATCAAGAAAGGGACCAATTCACAGATTTTACAGGAAATTCATAGGATTACATGTGGTATTATTAGAATAACTGAATAAAACACAGGGGGTTTCCCACAGAAACTGGAGATATAGCCATTCCTCTAGATAGTCTTCTTTTCAATAAGAACTCCACCGCCATCATTGATAGATGAAAAAAGAATGGCACCGGCCATCAAATTAATTGAGCCCAGGGCTTGTCATAATTTTTTTAAAAAATAATTTCACATTATTGTTTAATGGAATAAAAGTATTAACCTAAAAGGTCTCATTTTTTAAACTTCTGCAATGTTGACTAATGCTGAATATGATGGATTAAAAAACTGAACAGGTCAAACAATAAATATGAACTAGGAATAGAAAAATTATTTCACTGGGATCCTAATATTACTTCCAATCAATTATAAAATTAACAAAGAATTGGGATAACGCAATGATACAAAGATATGCGTATCTTTCTTTTAAAAAGGCTTCACTCAGTATTGCCGCTTTTAATGTTGTCAAATGCAAGTTCAGACAATAAAAAGATATACCATAGCTACTAAAAGGCTGGCCATAAAGTTTCTATTCTAAACAGTTTTACTATTCACTTATGTGATCTTCAAATACTACACACCATACACTATAAATGAAAAAGACATATACAAAACCCAATTTGATGATTCGATGAAAACCAAAAACATTTGACCTGAATGTTCCCTGCCTTGCAGTACCCTTACTTGAGAGATTATATGACCAGATGAGCAGCTCTTTAAAAGCCTGGAAAGGTATACTGTATTCTGTGAAGCCATCATTCCAGGAGAAGTTAAAAGTGGAAAAAGTTTGCTGCTATTAAGAAAGCAAATATGACACCTATAAACATTGAAGAAATAACTTAACTTGATTCATTTTTCAACAGAGAAACCGAACAGGTGACTTGACTGAAGTCCAAGCATTCCTTTACAGCAACCAGTTATAGAGTGGCTAAGAAGAAATGTAGTAAGACCCCCTGCTGCTTCTCACTAATGGTCCATCTGGTCTAGAATTGTGTTTCCAAAAGTGGCCAGCTCCTGGAAGCTTGAAAGCAGCACATGAACGCTCTTCACTACTATTTCTCCCCACCATCTAGTACAGGCATAGGCAAACTCGGCCCTCCAGATGTTTTGGGACTGCAATTCCCATCATCCCTGACCACTGGTCCTTTTAGCTAGGGGTGATGGGAGTTGTAGTCCCAAAAACATCTGGAGGGCCGAGTTTGCCTATGCCTGATCTAGTATTTGCCATACTGGGAAGTTCTATTCAGCTATCATGATCAACAGCTTTAAGTAGACCTATCCTCAATTAATGCAGCTAGGGACCACCAATGCATCTTGTGGTAGTGAATTCCATACAGTAATTATATATGTGAAAAGGCTCTCCTGTCTGTGTGGAATTTATTTCCTATCTATTACAATGAGCAACTAGAGTGAGTGTGGGGCCACATTCGACGTGCTCTTCGTAATCACCAAAGGAAGAGAGTGGAAAGGTCACAAAGTATGCACACAAAAACCACAAATTCTATTTATTTATAATAATCCAGCAAACTAGAGGTTTCTTAAATTAACCCTAGGGATATTAGGACCTTGGAAGAGAAGGGTTTCAAACTTTATAAGCTGGAAAATGTGAGATTAAAGTTTCTTTTAAAACAAAACTTCTCCTGCTTTGGAACAGACAGACCTAGCAGTTCTCAAGCAGGACCTTTAACACTCACCAACTAGTAACAAGAACACACACTGACAGACTAGTGTTATCACCAATTGCTCTTGTTGTGAATGGTTACTGTGCTTATCTTGTGCATACATGTTGCGACTTTGCATAGCAATGTCACAGACTGTATCCTCTTGCATTTGGTGGACACTGGCCTTGTTTGTTGCGTATCTTGACAACCTGGAATAACAAACGTGGGTCCTAGTCCACAAAAGGCCTCTGCCACAAAACAAGCTGCCCATCTCAAAGGTGCAAAGGGACTCCTTGCTGTAAACCAACTGTGGGTGCAAAGGACACACTGTACCTGTTGACTCAGAACTAAGCCCTATGAAGCAAAAACAGGGCTTCGTCCAAGGTAAAGTGTGCGCAGGGTTACACCCCATTCCCACACGGTTCTGCCCTTCATGAATCTTCTCGATCCATTTCTTCATCTTTCATGACTCCGACTTATTCTGTATCACTACAATCGTGTTGTTTTTGTTTTCCTTTTCCTTTTATGGTCGTTCATTTGTGCAGCCACCATCGCATCATGTGGCAGCTTATACCCTGAGCCAATCTAATAATAACTGCTCCATCATCATCATCCTCATCTCTGTTCCTGCTCAAGAAACACAACGACGGCCTACCGTGTGCCTCCCTTGCCTTTCTTCCATCCCAGAGTCGCAGGCAGCCCAGCCAGCCTCTGTCCCTCCCACTCCCACACATAACACACCCATCAAGCGGCCCCTCTCCAAACAATGCCGGGTATGGTTACTAACGAGGGGAACCCGAAGCCTCAACCCCGCCATGGCGCAGGGACCACTCCCCCCACAAAAAAACAAAACCCGCCTGGCGCGAGGCCTGCGCGGCCCCCCGAATCCCCGCGCTCAGGTAACGGGTCCGGGCGGGCTGCCCACGCCCCCCTCCCGGCCTGGCCCTCCGCCCCGCCCCGTTTCTCCCTCACAGACACACACATTTTGACGCCATTGGCGCCGTCGCCGCTCTCCGGCCTGGCGGCTCCGCCCGCCTCTCCATCCTGCTGCCGCTCGTGGTCGTTGGCGGCCGCCTCTTCGGCTTCTCCCAGCGGCGCCGACCCCTCGAACTTGTCGTTCTCCGCCATTTCCCCGCCGGGTTTGAAAAGGCCCTCCGCCGCCTCCTCCTCCTCCTCGCGAGCGAGCCGGCGAGCGCGCGCCTCGGCCTCCACTTGCTGGATCCCGCTCTCTTTCTCTCTCTCTCCTCAGTCTCTGCACCGGCTTCCCCCAGGCTCTCGCGAGAACTCCGAGAGCGCGGCGGTGCCTTTCTGCCTGCCGACCGGCAACTTCCCGGTTGCCATAGCGACAGCGGCGGCGGCCTAGGCCTTTTGCCGGCGGCCTGCATGCTTACATTTTTTTTCCGGCTAAACCACGGTATTTGGAGGTGGGGGCGGGGTGGGCAGTTTTTTTCCTTTAAAAAAACCTTTTCCTTCTCATATTGAAATACTGCCCCTCAATGAGACCAAACTTATATGAGGCTGCATCCTAATGTTTCAATGTTGTATCTTAACCTTTTAAATTGTATTTTAATCAACTTGTTTTTATTATTGGTTGTTAGCCGCCCTGAGCCCGGTCTTGACTGAGAAGGGCGGGGTATAAATAATTTATTATTATTATTATTATTATTATTCACAAAATGTTTAGGGGTATGCATCCTCACCCCCACCCCAGAAAAAAAGCACTGGGGGTGGGAAGGACTGGCGAAAGCAACGGCTCCTTTCGTTAACTGAATTAACAAAACGAAGTCATAATATTAACAGTGGTGAAGAAGACCGAACTCTGTAAACGGTGAAACTTTTTGTAAATACAGCAAAAGAAAACCTCTTCGCCCTGGATTTTGACGCCTGAGATGTGTACTTTCAAGGCTTCTCTAATTTCTGTGGTTTTCTGCTGTTTAAAACCATATTTCGCATTGCGTTTAAATTGTTGTAACCTGCCCTGGGGCGTTGGAGTGAAGGGCATGCAGTAATAATAAAAACAATAATAAATATTTTTAATAATAATAATAGCTGCATACATAATACAGTTTGGCATGGGTGTTGCTCTTTTTATTTATGTTATATATAACTCATTTTTATTCTGCCCTCCCTCCAAAGATCTCAGGGGCGTATACATGATTTTGCTATCACAACAATGCAACAGGGTAGGAGAGGGCAACTGACACAAAATTACCCACTGATTTTCATGGCTGAATTAAACCCTTTATCTTCATTTTCCTTCTTTTTTTGGATCCAAACCACTTTCTTCTCCCAGAACCCATCTCACCTGCACGCTCCGTTACTTATCGGGACCTAAACATCCCACCTTGGATATATTTTACTTATCTGCTCCTGGGACCCCCTGTTTCCTCATTCTGTGTTTCTTCTTTTTTTCTTTTTTGGACATTAATAATAGAATTCTAGAGTTGGAAGTGATGCAGGAATATGCAGCGGTCCCACACGGGGATCAAACCTGCAACCTTGGCATTAACACCATGCTCTAACCAACTGAGCTCTCCATATGTCTCAAACAGGCAGGGTTGCAGGTAAATACTGAGACAACCTCAACTCATAAAACAGCAAGGTGGTGGACCATAACAAAGGATTCCCACATGGTAGGGTTGATGTTGTCATGCCACATTTGCAGACATCTTTGTAACACAGAATTGGTCTGCTAACAGGCCTAGTGCCTGAAGCCAGCTCCCTATAGAGCACATCCTTGGGGATCTTGCCATCTTCCATTCTGTACTTGACCAAGCTAGTGTGCAAGACTCAGGGGGGCTATGTTGGCAAAGTTCCAGGAGGACAGCAAAGTTCCAGCTTGCATATTAACCTAAAACGGGGTTGAAGGTTCTTTTTCAGACTGAGGGCAACCTTCCAAGTGCCAGAAGCAAAAGGGGTCAGATGAATGAAACAAAATTTTATCTTCAGATAGTGGGCTAGTTTCTACACACCATCGCACACCCCTCTCCTCCATCCAGACAAGCAAGAGGCATGATGAGAGTTGGCACAGCTATTGGGTGGGGTGAGGCCACTGCAGCATTCCTGCAGAAGCTGGCACCTGGTTGTGCCTTTTTGGAATTTTGCGCCCTTGCCCCCCATGCTATGCCACTGCAGGCTGGAAAGGCAGAGGGAGAGACATGTTTTGTTTTCTGTTTGTATCCAAGGCTGTGGCTATGAAACAATAACCTTTTGGGATGTTAATGCTGTGAATCCCTCCATCGTAGGCCCAGGTTATATATGTGTAAATAAACCATATATCATAAAGACCCCACAGTCTCTGCTGTGCCTCATTCCAAAGGAAACACAAACCCTGGGTGAGTGCCTGGAACCCCTGGAATCTTGCACCGCGCCAAGATTGGGGTGGCATGCTGAACCACACTAGGACGTCACACTACTCAACGCTGCTCCCACTGCATAGCATTTTGCTGAATCTGGGTGAATATTTGTCAAGCAGAGAAGTTATTTGCTGCTCACAAATAAAGTGGTGCTTATGCCAACACAGAAAAGGTTGGTTATAAGATGAATGCAAATGAAATGGAAACACTATTTGCAAAAGGTTTTGCAAGCTGAAAAACGTTCCTTTCATTTTTGTGTGTGTGTAAGCACAAACTAGGATTCCAGGAGCAAAATGTCCACCTGTACAGAGAGGTAAAGACTCTTGATCACATTCTGTTTCTGTGATGGTGTCATGTAGTGAAATCTGATTAGTTACATGGTTCCATCACAAAGACATTTAAAGCACCACAAATGCTGTTCTGATGTTTTAATCTCTGGTGTTTCATTTGTGGTTTACATTTTGCACATTGTATGTTTTTATTCTGTAAGCCGCTAAGACAGGACAAGGTGAAAAATAGGGCAAAATTTTTTAATTAATACATTCTATGAAGTAATTAGGAATCAAGCCCATCTCTAGCCATATCCCGCCCATGCCCCAGCCCTACGGCTCCATTGGTTGCACTGTGGTCTAAACCACTGAGTCTCTTGGGCTTGCTGATCAGAAGGTTGGTGGTTTGAATCTGCACAACGGGGTGAGTTCCTGTTGCTCTGTCCCAGCTCCTGCCAACGTAGCAGTTCGAAAGCACACCAGTGCAAGTAGATAAATAGGTACCACAAGCGCCATAACTCTCCAGTGATTTGACTTTATCCCTGAAGGCACATACTTCCATTGTCTCCCAAGACGGATGGATGCCAACAACCTAGGAATGCTCCCCATTGTTATTACACACCAACAGCATCAGTGTGTGAAATGCACAGAAGCAGGACCAGCAGGATCAAGCTGACTTCCCATGGTAAGCGTAAGGTTGTCAGGGGCGATTGTCTCTTTAATTTTGTGTTATACCACACTCCCTATCACAGCCATTTTGTGTTAAGCTATGCCATTTTGTGGTTGGCACATCCAACACACTCTCAACTTCTGGAATGTGCCCACTAGTTCAAAAAGGTTGGCGACCCTTTCCATAGTGGAACAAACCCCTAGGAACCTCTTCCTCCTCATTCATTCTCTCATTTATTAACAAAATTTATATACCAATTATGTGTGGAAGTAAGAGCTGGACCATAAAGAAGATTGCTCACCGAAGAATTGATGCTTTGAATTATGGTGCTGGAGGAGACTCTTGAGAGTCCCATGGACTGCAAGAAGATCAAACCTCTCCATTCTGAAGGAAATCAGCCCTGAGCGCTCACTGGAAGGACAGATCGTGAAGCTGAGGCTCCAATACTTTGGCCACCTCATAAGAAGAGAAGACTCCCTGAAAAAGACCCTGGTGTTGGGAAAGATGGAGGGCACAAGGAGAAGGGGACAACAGAGGATGAGATGGTTGGACAGTGTTCTCGAAGCTACCAGCATGAGTTTGACCAAACTGCGGGAGGAAGCGGAAGACAGGAGTGCCTGGCGTGCTCTGGTCCATGGGGTCACAAAGAGTTGGACACGACTAAATGACTAAACAACAATATACCGTTTATTCATCAAAAAGCTCCATGTGGTTTCCATAAAACAATATAAAATATTCACTGAAAATCCCAAAAACTGAAAACAAGTTAACCTAAAATTTAGCAAAACATAAAGTTATCAATTTCCCCCCTTACTATACACACACAAATAAAACTTTGTGTTAAAATCAAATTCTTATTCTGATACTCTTCTCGATTCTCATAATCATGGATATAAGATTGGTATAAGCTGTTATCTGGAATTCCCACAAGAACTGGAGGTCTGTGTTTTCTCAACCAATTCTTAGCAGCCATAGCAAATGACTTGATGCAGAATTAATAGCAGATAAATATGACGGATGGGTCTGTAATTTCATCCGGCACATTAGCAATGCCACACAATTCCAGCAAATGTTTCCCCAATGGGTGGTTTAGCTACGAGGATACTGTGGAGATTAAATTATCGTTTAAAATTGTGCCTGGTGTTTATTCATGTTAATATATAAATCAACTTTATGGAGTGTTTCCCTTGCTCCTTGCTTAGCTGCAAATAACGATGTGCCCCATAAGGTAAAATCAAATCAAATATTTGGGTGCTGGTGTTGTTTTTAACTATTCAAGTGAATGATTCTCTCATTTTGTTGCCAGCTGTTTGTAAGTTTCAGGACAAAATCTGGAAAAAACCTCCTGGTTCTCATAAATTCCTGGAAGGATTCCTTTTTTCGGCAAGGAGGCGCCAAAAGGGAAAATCCGCTTCCCACTGAAGTTAATAGGGAAAACAGCCTCTTATCTGACTTTTGTAAGTTGCATTTACAATAGATTCGAAATCACCGGGGAAGGGGGAGGGACTTCACACGCCAATCCATCACCCCTTTCGTACAACGGGAAACATTTGGCACACGCCGGATTCCGTACAACATGGCTGTTCCCCACAACGGAGCAACCCAGGCGAAATGCGAAGTAAAAAATAAATAAATCCAATCCCACCTACCCATCCCACCACAGTAGATCGGCGGGCCATTGGTCGCTTGCTTGATCGATCGATCTGTCTGTCTGTCTGTCTGTCTGTCTATGCATTCAAGTCGGTTATTGCCCAGCACACTCTCAAATCGACCCAATGGAAGCTACTGCAGCTTGCTTTAAATAAAACAAAAAGTTAAATAATTTGCACTTGATTACTGGGGGCGGGGGCACTAGGGGAGAAAAAAACACATCCTTGGGAGGGGAGCGAGAGAGAGAGATCGGCATCCTCCAACTTTGCGCCTTGTCCCCATTTCAACCCCCCTCCCCAATATTTGTTGACTTGGCAGCAAGCATGGAAAGTGGGGAACTCCCACGCACCTCCCTCCCCTCCCCCCGCTGGACGGCTTTCTCTCCCTGCCCATAAATAACAACCCCCATCGCCGCCTGGTTTTCTCCCCAGGTGCCTAGAAGCTGCCGAGAAACCGCTTCCCCAGAGATGCACATTTCCGAACAACATGCTTTGCAAGGAGGATTGCAAGCAAATAGGACCCAGTTTGCCGTCGCTGCAGCAGCGGGAGCAGCTGGGAGAGCATAGCAGATTTGCTAATGCCTCGCACGTAGTGTTTTGCAGGAACTTCAGATCAATCTGGATGGTGGGGAAGAGAGGGGGAGCCTTGGCTGCATGATAATCCAGCTTTCATATTGCCCACCACCTCCCCTCACATTTCCACTCCACCCCACGCCCCTCACCATCAAATTAAAACCTCTTGAGCACCCCCAGGTACTTACCAGCGGTGCGTGTGTGTATGTGTGTATGTGCTCGGGAAAGGACCCTACCCCACCCCACCCAGAGGCATCTAACCCGGCTGAAGGAACGCCCATAGCCGAGTCCAGATTCTCGGATGCTAATGTGGTTAGATGTAGCCGGAGCCCTGGCGATGCTCACGTTGGGCGGAAGCCCCAGAAATCCTCGCAGGGCTCCCTGACAGTTTGGGACCTGATCCTCTTTCTGAGACCTTGAAACTTCGGCAGGTCGTTAGCATGGGGACACAGGATAAGGAGGAAAAGGGTTTGTACTCTCAGGATGTCTGACTCGGACGGGGGTGAGTGGGCTGTTTTGTGCGGGGTGGGTGGCGGCGGAGGGGGGAAGGCTGTGTGTTGCTTTGACACACAGCTCGGGCGAGGATGGGTGAGGCATCCATCTACCATGGCTCTCCGGCTGGACTTAATGCAACAGGATGGCATTGACCTTGGTTAGCTGGGCAGTGTCGATTTCCTCCCTGGCAACGACGCCCAAGACTCGGTTGTTGCTGCCTGTGCTTGCTACCTCTCTCTTGTTATGACCAGGTAATGTCTAGCAGCCGAAGGTGGGAGGGGGGTTGCTGGAGATCTCATTTTGCTTTTGTGCATAGAGCACCTAAATCAAGGGTGCTATTTGCAGAGGGGGTAGGAAAGCCTGCTGGATGCTGGAGGATTTTTAGTGGGTGTTGAGCAACCCAGGTCCCTAACCATATTTACTCGACAACAAGTCCTGCTGGTGGTTGCAGTGGGGTTCCCTTTCAAGTAGGTGTCGTGAGGATTGCAACCGGAGAGAGAGGGAGTCATGTCCCACGAGGCTTCAGATGCAAGCGATGACTGGCTTGTTTTTAAAAATGTACATGCTGGTGCGTTAACCTGTTCAGTATATGCATGCATACTGTACTAGCATGTTAACAAGCCAGTCTAGCCACACTGACACTAGCAGGTTCCCCAGCGACACATCATCTCCTTCCGCTGCCCACAAAAGGCAAGTATTATTAGGGCATAGATAGCGGTTGGTGAACGTACTGGACGAGATCTCTCATCAAGGAAATATAGTTCATTAGTGTTATTTATTATGCCTTCCAGAAGGAAAGTGTTGCCTTCTCTGAAAGGTAAGATTTCGGTTGTTCGTGTTTGTTGGCTCAGAAGCAAGCTGCTGTTGCTCCAAAGTGGCAAAGAATTTTTTTTGCAAAAGTCAGGCAATACCTTACAGGAGTACCATAAAAGCCAAATCTGCAAGATGGCTGTCCACACAAGGGATGAGGGAGGAATTTGATTCTGTTCACATTTAAAAGGGAATCTATCAAATTTCTACTTTCTGAAACAAGATGAGAACTGAAACACCACCATCCTTTGAAGTTTCCACATATCCAAATTTTGCAGTGCGGTTCTCCAACCAGCCAGGCTTTCCATTATTAAAAAATTTAATATTTTAGGGGAAATGTGCATAAGGAATAATATGTTGGTAAAAATGACATACAAAAATGCATTCTATTAGGGAAAATGCTTGCAAAAATGTGTGTGTTAGTCAAAAATGTATACAAAAATGTGCATATTCAGAGAAATTTGCACCAAAATGCTGATAAATTTTCATGAGGATTAAAAAATATATCACAATTTGCTGCACAAATCTGGAGAAATGAATTTATGAATGGAAAAATTAGAAACTGGGAGAACCAGAATTGACATATTTTTTTCCATCCCCAGTCCACACCCCAAACAGCGCAGTGGCAACACCCACATTCTAGCACCCTATTGATGTTGGATCTTAACTATTCTACATCTTAGAGCCATTCCAAAATATGTGCAATTGCAATAAATGCACAGTTGCCACTTATTTGCCGCTGGAGATCTAGGCATCTTTCCTTCAAGTAGTATTTGGGTTGCAAAGGTATTGCATTACCTCAATACTACTCAAGGCACAACTGACTGTCAATGGGAAAACACACCTTTTTCCCCCAGTGAGGGTATTGCCTGCAGTTGATGATTGGCATAAGAAACAAACAAAGCTGTGTGAGTGTCATTAGGTGTGGCCATGCCCTAACAACTTTGCAGTGCACTGCTGTGCATCTTTACTCAGAAATAAGCCTCACTGTGTTCAATAGGGCTTTCTCACAGGAAAGGGTCCATAAGATTGCAGACATGTGCGAAGTTGTGCACTCCTTGGCTTCAGCACTGGAACACACCACATTGAGACAGGGCAACCCCACCCTGTTTGGTTATGTGATTAAAGCCTGTAGCACTATTGATGTTGGGATGGGGGCATTACTATTTATAACAATGATAATGATCCATATGACATTTTCCTATAAGCGTTTAATTTAAAGCACTTTGTACCCATTACCATAGAAATCCTTACGGCATCCCTGCAAATCAGGCCTCTATTTACAGATTGTAGAGCAGTGTGCTGATTCTGGGGGTGAGAAATAGTTGTTTGCCTATTCAGTCATCCTGACCATTCCTACTCAGAAGTCCCACTGAATCCAGTTGGACTTACTCCCAGGTAAGTGGGGTTAGGATTTCAGCCTGTGATTTCCAGCTAGGGATTTCTCAGTTCATGCCGTTTACCATTGCACCCGCCCAGCCTAGGAGGGAGGTCTGCATCTCCATTTTTATTCTCTGGAAAAGTCCATAAAGCGATCCTTTAAATAAAAATAAAAATAAATCAGGCTATCAGATAGCAGTGAACCGGAACAAGGAGTACAGCGGCTGCTTTTGACCTTCACAGTCACGAATTCTCATTTCCAATCCAGTCTTTGAAACTAAAGTAGATGATGAAATATGATTATAGCTCTGATGAAATATTCCCATCCCTTTTTCATCTCCTTTCTCGAAGAGATCTGGGTAAGTCTTTCAAGGATTGGTTTCTTCAGCTGTTGCTTTTAAAACCTTATTTTCCCCTGTGTTAAGCTGCTCACTATATGTGTACAGCGATATATTAACAAGCCTGTGCATGGCAACGCATAGGAAGAGTCCTGCTGGATCAAGTCAGTGCAGGATCCTGTTCTCACAGTGGCCAACCAGATGCCTGTAGCAGGATCTGCAGGTTCCAGCAAGTGGTATTCAGAAGCATACTGCTTCCAACAGTGGAGGTAGAATACAGTCATCAGGGTTAGTAGCAATTGATAACCTTCTTGTTAAGTTGTGGGTGAACGTATCAGACGACACAGCGATTCTTCAAACAGCTCTTCTTTATTCAGAGGCCAGAACAGAACTGAACTGAAGGGCTCAGTCAGCCTGCTTATATAGAGCTCCAGTACAACGTTACTGTAGCAACTTTCTAAAACTATCCAATCACTGAACGTCACTTTTGATCCTTCATTTGCATAACTATCTACAGTATCCCCCTACTGGCCCAGGGTGAGAACTTCAGTACATAACACTTCTCCTCCTGGAATTTGCCTAATCCTCTTTTAAAGCCATCCAAATTGGTGTCAATAAGTGCCTCCCATGGAAGAGAGTTCCATAGTTTAGCTATGTACTGCGCAAAGAAGTCCTTTATTTAGCCTGTCCCAAATCTCCCAACATTCAGCTTTGTTGGCTATCCAATGACTACCCAAAGGTGGATGTACACATAGGGGGAGGGACAGACGGGTGCTATATATAAGTCAGAAATTAAATCGTTATAACAAAAGAAAAGGGGAAAAAAACACTATGTAAAATCGCATAGAAAAGTTTTTTGCTCTACAGCACCATCTGGTGTTGCTTGTTTATAACACATTCAAAAGACGTTCGTTGTTTTTTTTTTTACTAATGTAGCTAAGCCCCAGGTTAAGTTGGAAGAGCCGTTGTTGTTGTTGTTGATTTCATTTCTATACCACTTTATATGTTGTTGAAAACTATCTCAAAGCACTTTACAACCTACAATAGAGCATCAAATAAAACAATCCAGAATAAAACATTACCGAAGAAAGTATGCATTCAAAGCAATATAATTAACAGGAAACTAAAATACTATCCTGAAGATTTCAAAACAAAATGTTAC
Source organism: Podarcis bocagei (assembly GCF_964188305.1). NCBI lineage: Eukaryota > Metazoa > Chordata > Lepidosauria > Squamata > Lacertidae > Podarcis > Podarcis bocagei. Next base: position 13,620,663 of record NC_138139.1, read on the forward strand.
CAAAGGAAGTCAAATACAAAATGCACATTTGAAGCAGCATAATTAGCAGGAGAATAAAATATTATTATTGCTGCTGGTGTTGCTGCCAACCCTGACAATGGTGGTTTGTGGTGGCTGGCAACTATAGAAGCTCAAGCTCAATGACCTGGGTCTGCACTAAGAGACAGCCAAGGTGATCTGTAAACTGTGGTTCAGTGACAGAACATCCACTTTGCGTGCAAAACTGTCTTGCGCTAGCAGACAGGTGAGTTTTCAATTTGCACAACAGAGGAATCCAACAAAAGAATTGCACTAGCAGAAACTCATTTCACAGCAGATTGTACAATCTACCATATATTGCAAATGAAGTTACCAGCAACATGCCTGTGCAATTTCTTGTGCAGCCACATTCTGCTAGTCCAAACATTTTGCCAGCAGAACAGGTATAACATTAAGTGACACTGGATACAATCCACAACACACACACACACACACACACACACACACACACACACGTGTACTTTAGGTGGGCCCATAAAAGTCAAATAAAACATTCAGACTTGTGTTTGCCTCTTTTCCCCCTTTTCCGTTTGCTAGAGTATTATTGTGTGTTCTTGCTCTGATATAGAAAACATGCCAGCTAGTACCTTGTTCCTTCTGAAAGAGACCTGAATTCAATTCAGCACTTGCCTGTTTGTCTTACAGCTAAAACAGCTCAATGATTTAACTTTTTTTTGATGTCTCTACAGCTGTTCAAACTTCAGGAAAGCCTGGAAGTGTGCCTTATATGAATGCATCAGGTACCATTTATCAGTTACAGTACATAAACTTTTAACTTGCTTTGGTGATTTCACTATGTAACTAGTTCTTTCACTTAAAAAAAATAAATCTAAATGAAGAAATTGTTTTATGACCTGCACGCTGACAAACATGGTAATAATAATAATGTTTTAACTTCTATACACCTTTTTTGAGTGTTCAAAGTACAAGGCATACTTTGTTGTTGTTGTTTGTTTGTTTGTTGAATTTATATACCACCCTATACCCGGGGGTCTCAGGGCGGTTCACAGAATAAAATCAAGATATAAAACCACAAAATACCTAATAAAAATAAAAACAACAACCCAATAGCCCAATAGAAGTTGTTGAGACAATTTCTGTGCAAGACAGGCCATTGTCATCATTCTTGCATTGCAGATATTTGGGACCGTAAGGAGGCTAAGGATAAGGGGCAGGGACCTTAGCCCAGTGACATAGTACATGCAGAAGGTTGTCACAGCAATCCTTTGTGCCTTCAGTTAAAAGGATCAGATGGCAAATAATTGAGACCCTCTTGGAGCCCCTGGAGAACTGCTGCCAGTCAGAGAAAACAGTATCGGCTAGATGAACAAAATGTCTGACCTTGTATAAGGATAGTGGGATACTGGGATAGTAAAAATAAAAAAGGTAAAGGACCTTTGGACGGTTAAGTCCAGTCAAAGGCAACTATGGGGTTGCGGTGCTCATCTCGCTTTCAGGCCGAGGGAGCCAGTGTTTGTCCACAGACAGCTTTCCGGGTCATGTGGTCAGCATGACTAGACCGCTTCTGGCGCAACAGAACACTGTGACAGAAACCAGATAGCATGGAAATGCCGTTTACCTTCCCACCACCTATTTATCTACTTGCACTTTGACGTGCTTTCGAACTGCTAGGTTGGCAGGAGCTGGGACAGAGCAACGGGAGCTCACCCCATCGCACGGATTCGAATCACTGACCTTCCGATCAACAAGCCCAAGAGGCTTAGTGGTTTAGACCACAGCGCCACCCGCTTTCCCTTACAGCTTGCTTTACAGCTGGTGTTATACTTAAACTAGGAACTTCCCAAATCACACTTTTAGCCATTAAACTGAAGCAGCTCACTCACTATTATGGCAGACTTTCTCCAATTTTGCAGGGACAGTCTCGGATTTAGGCAGCAGCCTAATGCTATCTCTACAACCAAAACATGCCTCCTGTTTTTGTTCACAGGCGAAGAAGTGAAAATCTCGAAAGCCCAGCAGGATGTGAAGCCCAGAGATGAGCAGTAACTACTGCAACAACGTGTCATTGAGCATGAGTGTCAACGAGGTGTCCACCTTTCCCCTCACTCTGGAACAAAAAACCGGCTTTGCCTTCGTGGGGATCCTGTGTGTCTTTTTGGGACTTCTGATTATCAGATGCTTCAAAATCTTATTAGACCCTTATAGCAGTATGCCATCCTCCACGTGGGAGGATGAGGTGGAAGGGCTGGATAAGGGGACGTTTGAATATGCGCTTGCATGAAATACTCCAAAAAACAAATGACCCTGCCTTAATTCTTATGTGTGTTTTTTTCATTTGGGGTGGAGGGATGGGGAAGGGGCCCTGGAATTCCTTAGTAAGGACGCATTTGTAACAGACCCCTATGTTTTGAAGACATGGGGGTGGCATTTTTGCTTTGTTTTGTTAAATAAAGGCTTTGTTGCAGATTCATAATTATTTTCACGTGGTTCCTGCTTTGGCATTCTACTGTGCAGGCAGTTCATTTTTTTCTGGGGGATACGCAGGGGTACACATACCCCTAAACATTTTGTGAATCTAAGTTTGGCCTCATTGAAGGGCAGTATTTCACTATGAGTAGGAAAATGAAAGTACCCCTAAACATTTTTTTGGGGGGGGAGCACTGTGTGCAGGTAAGAACGAAGTGTGCAAAGGTGTGCCAATAATTGTGCAAATGAGAAAGAAGTCGTGAGGGAGGAGGACATTTAAAGCATGGGTAGGCAAACTAAGGCCCGGGGGCCAGATACGGCCCAATCGCCTTCTAAATCCGGCCTACGGATGGTCTGGGAATCAGCGTGTTTTTACATGAGTAGAATGTGTCCTTTTATTTAAAATGCATCTCTGCATTGTTTGTGGGGCATAGGAATTCGTTCATTATTTTTTCACACCCAAAATATAGTCCGGCCCCCCACAAGGTCTGAGGGACAGTGGACCGGCCCCCTGCTGAAAAAGCTTGCTGACCCCTGATTTAAAGCATGGTCAATATTTGCAAGTCCAACCTGAACAGAAAATTATAACGCCTTGATTTTAGCCTTGAAGACCAGACATTCCTGGGCCAGGTGCAAAGAGAGATGGAACTAATCAAGAGTTTGCTTTTATGGAGCTGGGGAGAGAAGAGGATCAACACCCCCCCCAATCTTTATCTCTCTCCTTCAGGGCACCCAAAAGTGTTGAGAGGCCTCCTTCTGACCCAGGAACACCTAGAAGGGGCTAGCTTGGAGCAGTCCTTACTTCTGCTTACTGTCTCACACAATGAAGACTACATGAAAAAGCTCAAAGAAGACACAAAGAAGAGGCAGTAACTAGTTGCGCCTCAAGGTCACCTCTTAGCTCATACAGCGAGAACGAGAGTGACAATATTTGACAGCTGTTCAATTCCATTTTTAAGAAATGCTGGAATCAAAATTTCATCTCAGCCTTGTCACTCTTGTTAAAGAGGTGCTCGGAGAGCCCGCTGAGATAAAGCCAATCGGCACAGACAGACCATTCATTCATCTCTATAATTTCATATTGTGCCATTTGCCTTATAATCTAGACAAATGACAACCAAGGGAATTGCGGGGTCTGTCGGCTAAACGAAAATGCCACTCAGACTGCGCTGGATCTTAAAGGGAAAGCTGGGAACGTGAAAGCCAGAGTCCAAAGAGAGGAGCGGGTTCAATTGCTGCAGGAAATAGGAATACAATGGAACGCTGCGGGGAGGTAACAGCGCAGCGTGTGAGAATGATCTAGCAGGACTAGGGAACATTCCTTCCGGAGGCCTTCATGAGGCACAATGTGACATTTAAGAGAGTCAGTTTGCCTGCAGACTGACAATATTTTTTGGAAGTATTCCAGTGAATACAGGAAATTCAGAGTCTCTTCCTTTTTTATTATACATTCATGATCATTTGTTCTCACAATGGTATCAGGGCAGTTACCGTATATGGAATCCCACTTTGAATTCTGTTTGCGCCTGCAAGCCCGCTCACCCTTTCGCGTGTGGCGGTATTGCGGGACGGAGGAGGCTTCACTGGGCCCCCGATGGGGGAATTCAATCTGGCTAGGCCCTGCTTTGGCAAATGGGGATACAGGCTACAGCTTGGGCTGTGCGGGGGGCGGAGCCAATGAAGCTGGGAGTGGGCTTCCCTTGGATCCGCCCCTCGCTCATTTAAGCAGCCAGCACCCTGGGCTTGGCTGGTTTCATTTTGGCGTGGACACACTGCTTCGTTTCCAATTAGTGTGTGCCCCATAAGAGTCTACAACTCTTCATAACACAATTTTTCCCCCAGTTGGTTTGTTTTTGTCCCACTTTTGTTGGGCTAAAGCTTGTAAACCTATGGTGAGCTATCAAATGCAGAAACTAAAAGAGCAAACAGTTCAAGCACACAAGAACTATCTTGTTGTATCAGGCCAAAGGGCCACCTAACATTTGTTGCATTATTTAACGCAAAGATGGGAAAACTGTGGTTCTTCGGGAGTTGTTGCACTCCCAACTCCCACTAGTCCCATCAAGCATGACCAATGGTCAGGGATTTTATTTGTTTGTTTATATTTCATGAAATTTATATACCACTTGATTGGGGGGGGGGCTCAAAGTAGTTTATGAAAAAACGATAAAACAATAAAAATATCACAATAAAATAGAATAAAACAAATCAAAACTCCTACAAACTTTATGAAGATCTGGGTAGCCTTATCTGAATAAGAATGTCTTCAGCAGGCACTGAATGGAATTCAGTGAAGTTGTAGTCCATTAAAATCTGGAAGGTCACAGGTTCCCCATCAGTGATTTGATCCTTTGTTAGGTACTTCTACATGGATGCTTTCTGCCTATTTCCCTTCTCATTCCACTTTAATCAGAACCCAGGATAGCTATCTTCCACATATTCCCAAATTCCATGGGTGGTATTCAATTAAGTCTTATTTGGGGTAGTAAAAGGTAAAGGGACCCCTGACCATTAGGTCCAGTCATGGCCGACTCTGGGGTTGCGGCGCTCATCTCACTTTATTGGCTGAGGGAGCCGGCGTACAGCTTCCAGGTCATGTGGCCAGCATGACTAAGCCGCTTCTGGCGAACCAGAGCAGCACACGGAAACGTCGTTTACCTTCCCGCCGGAGCGGTACCTATTTATCTACTTGCACTTTGACATGCTTTCGAACTGCTAGGTTGGCAGGAGCAGGGACTGAGCAGCGGGAGCTCACCCCGTTCGGGATTCGAACCGCCGATCTTCTGATCGGCAAGTCCTAGGCTCTGTGGTTTAGACCACAGTGCCACCCACGTCCCACTTGGAGTAGTAGACCCATATAAATTAATGTACACGACTAAGAAGCATTGATTTCAATAGATCTACTCTGAGTACAACTTAGTGGACTACCACCCTCTGTATTTATATCCACTGTATCCCATCCACAGTGGGGGTGGGGGTGCGTGATTGGCTGAGCCTTTTCTCCATGCTTTAGGGCAGACCTCCCCCAAAAAAAGTACAGTACTTCTTCACACACCATAAAAACTATGGAATTCATTCCCACAGTGATGGTCACCAATTTGGATGGTTTTAAAAGAATCGTTTTGCATTCTTATATAACCGCCCAAAATCAGATGAATGACAGCACTCAGATGTTAAAGGACGGTGTGGTGATAGTAAGTATCCCATGTTTTCGTCAGGATAAAGATAACGTAAGGTTTTGTTCTTTTGCTGTCACCCTCGAACAGTTCTTAACAGTTCTTAGATAGGATAATCTAGTGAGAGGCATCTTCAAATGTCCATTTTTACCAAGAAACAGGTTGCCATACCCACAACTAATTTTTGCTGAATCACGCCCAGTGCCTAAAGTGAAAGAATGACCTTCGTAAGCTTCAAGGGTATAAATAAAAAAAAAATCCAACGTATTGGCATGAATATTTAATTACTTTTAAACATTGCTACATAGTCATTATTTCAGTAGCACATGACTGGATGGGAATATGGTCCGAAACAGCCCTGTGCATATTTCTGTGAGTGCATTTACAATTGCAAACATAGTTTATGAACTCGAGAGAGCAGAGGTCAAGAGTACCTAAATCACCTTCACTGGGTCCACTGACATTCAGGGAGAGCTGAGTGCCAGGTCTGACTCCTTCCGTCCAAGAATTAATGGGCTCATTACTAGCTAATATTTAAAAAGCTGAAATGTTCCTCTGGACACGTACCTTCTGTTTCAAATTCTGGGACTGGCTGGTACCCTCGGTGTTCTATATAGAAGAAAGAACCCGGCCGCTGAAGTATTGTTCGTGGTGGGAAAGGACACTATTGGCAAGCTACATTAGAAAATAAGAAAATAACTGCTGATTGGTTTAAAGAGAGGGCTTGCACAGTATAAACATTTGATATTTTGGACATCCCTAAAGATAGACAGCTGAAGCAGACAGATCCCTGACAATACCAACATCCTCTCCAATATCATTTGTAAAAGGTAAGCTTTTTAAAATTATTATTTCATTCCCCACCAGGGTTACGACTCAGTCATAATTTGGATGAATTGTTCATGTTGCGAAATCTTTGTCCGCAACAAATAGAGAGAGAAAAACGACGGCCCAGATTTTCTCCTAACAAAGTAAATCCCAACAATGCAACAATAAATGCAACTTGAATGAATCAGAGATGATATATTCAGCATTTTGAGAGACGGAATTGAATAAAACACTGTCTGTAGATATTGTGCGATCGATATTGCCTTGGACTTTTCATCAGCACAGTGCCAAGAAGGGAAACGTGAACAGAAATCTGTGCATAAAGAGAATCTAGAGCGAGGAAAAGCTTTCTACTTTGATCTGTCCCCAGGAGCATGGGTGTGTTGTATTAGTAGGAAGGAAGGAAGGAAGGAAGGAAGGAAGGAAGGAAGGAAGGAAGGAAGGAAGGAAGGAGGTGCAAGATCCTTAATGTTGTTCCTTTTTCTGCCCCACTGATTGACGAATGGAATTGCCAGGTTAAGTTGCAAATATTGTCTGTTTAAAAGATGGTAGCATGCAATATCATGCCATATCTTTATTTAATATGCATATACAGTACTTTCAATATTTTTTAAAAAATGTGTTTTGTTTGAGCTTGTTTAATCTTTGCAAAGGCCTTTAGCCGTAAGCAATAAAAGTTTTCATTGACTTGTCCTGCACACATCTAGCTGTCCAAGATAGTAGACGGGGAGGCAGATTTCCACCTACACTGCAAGACAGACAGGAAGATGCACCCACATCTGAGCCTACCAGTTGGGATCACAACTGAACGCTTCATATCCAGATGTGCATGAATGTGCGTTTGACTTGCACATGTGAACAGTGACAGCCAGTTCAGCAACAGAAACTGTGTATGGAAAGTTTGCCAGAACAGAGCTAATACTGGAATATAATCTCCAAAGATACTTCCAGATTATATCAAATTGTTTGGAAGAGCACCAATATCTTTGGCTGTGGCACCCTGATTGATGTTTGCAAGCACACAGGCGTCCAAAATTTGCTGTGTTTGTAGTATTTGACCACAATCCAACACATAACTAGGCATATTTGAGCCAATTAAATTCAATGAGCCTTAATGTGCTTAATTTTGGGTTGGATTGTGTCCGCTCGAGGCGAGCTTTGCATATCACTGAAAAACAAACAAGTACCAAAATGTGTTTTCTGAAGTTAGAACCTGCGCCCTTGCCAAAGTGGTAAGAATAGTTGGCTTTAAAGTGGATATGTAGCAGGTGGGTTGCGGGTGCAGAACTCTCCCCTGACTCCACATCCTCAACCCCCACCGCACAGTTGTTTTTCTGAGTGAAGGGTTCAGTATTTTGGTCCTGCCTGCTACTGCCTGCTTAAAATACTCATTTACCCTCCCACTCACCCACCTCCTCTCAGGTTCCCCCCCCTCCTCCTGCTTATCAAACTAGGGATGGGAAGAGAGTAAATTCAATTCACTTTGAACTTACCCAATTTTCTCCTTGCCTTGTGCCTTGGTCAGAGCCAGCTGGCACAGCTTTGAATTATTATTATTTTTAAAAATTTTATTCCATATTTGCAGTTTTACTACGTTAACTATAAGCCTGTTTGAGTCTTATGTGAAAAGTGAGAAGTAAATATGTCAGTTGCAAGCAGTCCCTGGGCAGACCTCAAGACTCCTGTATCATCCTCCCATAGTTGTGGTATCATTCTGAACCAGCTCTGAACAAACTGCTAGAAGGTATCCGTTAACTAAATGTATGCCATGCCTTTCCTCCTAAAGGAACCCAGGGTGGCAAATGCAAATGTGATAAAACAATAAAGACATCTTTAAAACATAAAAACCCCAATTCTGATACAGAGGCAGACTGGGAAAGTTGTCTACAGTGGTACAGTCATACCTTGGGTTGAAGTAGCTTCGGGATGAGTATTTTTGGGTTGCGCTCCACAGCGACCCAGAAGTAACGGAGGGTGTTACTTTCAGGTTTCGCCGCTCGCGCATGCGCATGCGGTCAAAATGACATCACACGCATGCGCGGAAGCGGCGAATCGAGATGTGTGGACGTGCGGACGCGTTCAGGATGTGAACGGGGCTCTGGAACGGATCCCGTTCGCATCCAGAGGTACCACTGTACCTCGGGTTACAGACACTTCAGGTTACAGACTCTGCTAATCCAGAAATATTACCTCAGGTTAAGAACTTTGCTTCAGGATGAGAACAGAAATCGGTCTCCGGTGGCGCGGCGGCAGCAGGAGGCCCCATTAGCTAAAGTAGTGCTTCAGGTTAAGAACAGTTTCAGGTTAAGAACGGACATCCGGAACGAATTAAGTTCTTAACCCGAGGTACCACTGTACTTAAAAGGCTTGTTGAAAGAGAAAGGTTTTTGGTAGGCATCAAAATCACAACAGATTTTTGTCTGATTTTTAAGAGGAAGAACTTGCGAAGGGTACGTGCCAGTCCTTGTATCGTGCAGAATGGACCTTCTGATAAGATGCTATCTGCAGGGCATAGTGATCAACTGGATATAAAAAGGGCAAAGTTGTTGAGCTTTCTTTGCAAAATCTAAAAATAAAAACAAAAAAGCCATTTTTAAGGAATTTCGGCAAAACCTACACTTCCGATATGGGTTGCCATACGTCCGGATTTCCCCTGACATTTCAGAGGTTTCCGCCCAGATACTGTTTCCAACTGCCGAATCCAGGCTATGTTCAGGAAATTCCAGACAAATGGCAGCCCTAAGAACTTACCCCAGGAGCTAATTGGCAGCCAGTGCAATTATAGGTCTTGTGAGGACACAAGCTAAGCTTTGGGGTGGGACTTGCATTTAATGAGATGGGCTGACGTGGTTCATTTCTGAGTATGTGTCAACATGCTGGTACTTAACTTCCCAAGCCCTATGGACCTTTGGACTCTGGCGCCTGCTGGAATGCCTGTTCCCAGTCTGACATCAACCTGCCCATGTGTCCAAAGTGAAGTGGATGGCAGGTCATAGGAACCTAGGAAGCTGCCCTATACCAATAATAATAATAATAATAATAATAATAATAATAATAATAATAATAATAATAATAATAATTTATTATTTATACCCCGCCCATCTGGCTGGGTTTCCCCAGCCACTCTGGGCAGCTTTCAACAGAATATTAAAATACAATAACCCATTAAACATTAAAAGCTTCCCTAAACAGGGCTGCCTTCAAATGTCTTCTAAAAGTCTGGTAGTTGGTTTTCTCTTTGATATCTGGTGGGAGAGCGTTCCACAGGGCGGGTGCCACTACCGAGAAGGCCCTCTGCCTGGTTCCCTGTAACTCAAGAATTGAACCTAAGACCTTCTGCATGCAAGGCAATTGCTCTACCACCACTGAGCTACGCCCTTCCCCAAAGTCAGTAGAGGGTCTCCTCTTGCGGTGCTCCATTCCTCCCCAAGGGAAGATCAGCTTCCACTGAATTATTTTTATTTATTTCCTTAAAACATTTATACCCCACCTTTACCCCAGTAAGCCGGTAATCGGCTGTCGGAAACGCTATCCAAGTGAAAATCAGCAGTATTGTTTTTGCCGATTTCCCTTAAAAATAGCTCAAAAACTTCATTTTTTATTTTTTATTTTTGAGATTTTGAAAAAAAAATAAAAAAGGGGGGGTCAACAGTTTTCTGTCCAGATTTTCACTTTTTGAAATATGGCAACCCTAGAGGAAGGTGATAAATTAACCATTTAAAACAGCCCTTGCAATATAACAACGAAACACTAAAGGCGCAATCCAAAACACAGTTGCTGTGCACACTGGACAGGGCAAAAGGTGAGGGTAGGCAAATCATTGCACCAGCTCGGAACTTGCAAAGCGATCAGGCCTGTTGTTGTTTAGTCGTTTAGTCGTGTCTGACTCTTCGTGACCCCCTGGACCAGAGCACGCCAGGCACTCTTGTCTTCCACTGCCTCCCGCAGTTTGGTCAAACTCATGTTGCTAGCTTCAAGAACACTGTCCAACCATCTCACCCTCTGTCGTCCCCTTCTCCTTCTGCCCTCCATCTTTCCCAACATCAGGGTCTTTTCCAGGGAGTCTTCTCTACTCATGAGGTGGTCAAAGTATTGGAGCCTCAGCTTCATGATCTGTCCTTCCAGTGAGCACTCAGGGCTGATTTCCTTAAGAATGGATAGGTTTGATCTTCTTGCAGTCAATCAGGCCTACATCAGGTCAAATGCCCAACTAAGGAGATTGCAGGCTGGCTCAGCCCCTTCTTCCCCCCATTTTGGGGCTTTTCACCGGTTCTGCTGTTGGGATCCTGCCAGCAGCAGTTACACACACACACACACACACACACACACACACACACACACACACACACACACTTACCTTCCTTAAAGAATTTTGCATCACAGTTCTCCAGTCAAGTAATAATGTTCCAGGCATTTACTCTCTGGAACCTTCAGCATGAATTTCCCTGCTGCTTTGAATCCTATTGGATCTTACGCTTTCCCAGATGTCTTATTTTGTCTTGCAAACCATTCTCACAGTTGTCTGTTGAAAGGTAGTGCATAGATTTGATATTTTAAATATAAATATAAATATAAATGGTAAGACACCAGGCTTGATGGCTGGAAAGAAATCAGCTAATTTAAAATATTGCTTGTTTTTTTCTTTGTTGGGTGACAGAGTTGCACATCATTACTTGAGTAAGAGTGTTGGCGGAAGCAATTACTGAATGAGAGACACCGGGATCATCTGCACACCACAGCAGTCTGGGAATCTGACAACAAAGAAGCAGTAAGATCTGTGACTGAAATATCAGTTGCTCATAAATATGTCTATGAATAATTCTCCAAATGTATTTTTGGACCCAAGTCCAAACAGATTTCAAGTCAATGTCATTAATGAAAGCCACGACAATACAGTACAATCTCAAGGCGATCCCGACTCACAACGCTACGAAGAGACTTCTTTTGCAGACGATGTCAGTAATAGACTCCGAGTCGGCTACAGGCCTGAAAACAGAGAATTATATGACAATTTCTTTCAAAATGGAGATGCTTCTAAAACAGATGGGAATTTTCACCCTTATGATACCCACAGCAACACGTATTACCTGAAAACATTTGGTCATAATACAATGGATGCCGTGCCTAAGATTGGTTACTACCGAAACACTGGCAGCGTCAGTGGGGTCAAAATTAACAGACCAAGTCTGATGGACATTCACGAACAGCTGGCAAAGGTATGTCAAAGAAAGAAAATACAGATAATCTCTTTTGTTCTTTTGAATAGTTATTGGCAACATAACCCGTATAGCCTCAACTGAGAGGGCATTAAGAATGACCATACTTGTAGCGCAATCCAATTCATATTTACTCAGATGGAAGTCTATATTTAATGGCAGGGACAGAGATCTCGATATTGTGGGATACAACTCCCATCATTCCTGACCATTGACCACCCTGGTTGGGACCGATAGGAGTTGTAGTCCACATCTGGATGGCACTATATTGGGTATTCCTGCTCAATGGGGCCCACTGCCAGGTATGCATGCATACAATTGAAATCTTGTATACTTAGCTGTGAGCTGGGTTAATTAAATTCAGTGGGACCTAAATCCCCAACTTTCTCTGGAGTTCTATGTATGTAATGGTTTTATGTAATAAAGCAAGGCTTTTTAAAAAAGAAGCAGCTTGCAATCAGCTTAACACAAAGATCTAGTTCTCAGTAATGTAGTAACTGTTCAGGTGGAGCTTCACATAATATACAGATAATAAGCATCTCAGGGGAAAAGCTGTAGAGCTCTGGATTTCAGGAACTGCTTCATGGATAATTCCATAGTGGGAAGGGTCCTAAGGTTAAAAAATATGAAGCCCACTGATGTAAAACAATAGATCCTGTTTATCAGTTAGCATAGGGTCGATCCCAAATTAATATATATATATACAGTTTCTTTAATGTAACATATCCCATGCAGCACTAAGTTAAAGTCACTCGGCCGTATTCTTATTTCAGTAGCAAAATGCTTTGCGCCAATGAACACATAAGCAGGTTGCCAGTGACTTTGTTGTAAAATAAATAAAGCATTCTGATGTACAATGAGTTTCCATTGGCACAACTGTTGCAGTGGATTCCTCTGTTGCACAACATTGAAATTCACCTGTCCGTTAGCACAAGAGCCCTTGGACTAGCAGACAGAGAACACTGAATACAGCCCCATATGCTTTCAAGCTGTTCCTGAACTGTTTGAGAATTCTCACCCTCCCCTGTAGAATATGCCACGAAACACACACATACACTCAAAAATTGCCACCAAAAATAGCATGGATAATTTTTAGAGGCCATGGATATATGAATATATCTCTAGAAAATTCACACCATCCAAGATTCTGTCTCTTTCAAGTCCCTAATGAAATGAGAAAATGATATGTAGAGGAAAAAGTCTTGGCATGCCTTGGCAGAACTATGTTGTATTCCATGCGAGGGGGAAAGCTGGAGATTCGCTTGTTTTCTCCTATTTTACACGATTTGTTATAGTTTTGCTAATCACAGAAGGGAGCTATCCAGGTCCTGAAGCCCAACCTCCAACCACTGAAAATCTCATTTGCTTTGGTGTCTTATTTGCAGCTGGCATTGTCCATATCTTCACATAAATGCCAGAACCTTGCTTTCTTTTAAAAGGGGGAAAGCTGAGATTTTCAGATTGCTGTATCCCTGATCAGGGATATTTCCTGTCTTCCTGTGGAACCACAGGCTAGACACGCTCCCGTTCCTTTCATCTGAAAGACAATCATACTAAATACGTTTTAAAATAATTTTTGTCGTTGTTTAGAACATTGCGGTGACTTCTGCTTCAGTTGACAAATTCGCCAAAGCAGATGGCAATACAGAAGAAGCTGAATCCAACAAGGAAGAAGAAACCAAAGGAGGCTTTGTGAAATTTGGATGGGTGAAAGGGGTCCTGGTAAGCAAAATATATATCCTAGAAGAGACCCCAAGGGTCATCTAGTCTAACCTCTTGTGATGCAGGAATCTCGATTAAAGCATCTATGACAGATGGCCATCCAACCTCTGCCTTAAAACCTCCAAGGAAGGAGTTGCCACCACCTTCTGAGGAAGTCCATTCCACTGTTGAACAGCTCTTGCTGTCAGAAAGTTCTTCCTGGTTTTTAGTCAGAATCTCCTTTCTGGTGACTTGAAGTCACCAGAAGTCCTACCCTCTGGGGCAGGAGAAAACAAGCCTGATCCACCTTCCACATGACAGCCCTTTAGAAATTTGAAGGAGGCTATCATATCTCCCCTCAGGCTCCTCTTTTCCAGGCTAAACATACATAACTCCCTCAACTGTTCCATACAAGGCTTGGTTTCCAGACCCTTCATCATCTTAGTTGCCCTCCTCTGCACATGCAATTGCTTGTGCTGGAGTTTACCTGCTCCAGTTAGTTTATCAGGGTTTGTGTTTTTTGCTTTGCATCTCCCCCTCCCTCTCTCTCAATGGGCAGCTTCAATTAGCACTCATATACAGTGGTACCTCGGGTTACATAGGCTTCAGGTTACATACTTTGTACAGGTTACTTTGCTTCAGGATGAGAACAGAAATCGTGCTCCGGCGGCACAGTGGCAGCAAGAGGCCCCATTAGCTAAAGTGGTGCTTCAGGTTAAGAACAGTTTCAGGTTAAGAATGGACCTCCGGAACGAATTAAGTACTTAACCTGAGGTACCACTGTATGTCTTTTTGGGGGGGGGAGTGACGTGGGTGGCGCTGTGGGTTAAACCACAGAGCGTAGGACTTGCTGATCAGATGGTCATGGTTTGAATCCCCGTGATGGGGTGAGCTCCCGTTGCTCGGTCCCTGCTCCTGCCAACTTAGCAGTTGGAAAGCACATCGAAGTGCAAAGACACGGCTTAGTCTTGCTGGCCACATGACCCGGAAGCTGTACGCCGGCTCCCTCGGCCAGTAAAGTGAGATGAGCGCTACAACCCCAGAGTCGGCCACGACTGGGCGTAATGATCAGGGGTCCCTTTACCTTTATGTCTTTTTAAAATTTCATTTAAAGCACAATTCAGACAGTTGCCTCCACATGTTCTATTATAAACAGCTTAACTGTTTTCACTGCCCCACTATCCAACCTGCCCAGACTCTTTCCTCTAGTAGCAGGAAATGCATGAAGGATTCTCTGGGCGTTCAGCTAAATGTGGAAAGATTTCCCCTGATCAAGATGTGAAGATCTCAGGCTACAGCTAGTAGGTTTTGGGGGAAAGGAGGGTGGGTCTAACTTGCATGACACCATTTGCAGCAAATGCCTTAACACAACATGAAGGGCCGCTGGTCATTGCTGTTGTTGGTTGTGTTATGACCACTTTCATATTTGACTGTTATGGTCTCTTAGCCTTGGTAAACATTTCTACTGAACTGATCATAGTCTTCAAAACCATTGGTTATTTTTAGACACGGAAAACTCTTGCATTCTGCAATTACATGGTGATGCAATTGTCTTTGTTTATAATTTAGGTGAGATGCATGCTGAATATCTGGGGCGTGATGCTCTTCATTCGACTCTCCTGGATTGTAGGTCAAGCTGGAATTGGTATGTATTTTTTAAAGAGTATTTTTCCACTATATGAAGGAGAAACAGGATAAATTTTCAACAAAGATGATTAGCCTTTAAACTAAAGTGTGAATGGGTATATGGTAGACATTTGTTTAACATCTTTTTTTAAAAAAACTATTTTGTGTAAATTGCTATCTTTAAATGGATAATTTGTTCTTGGTATTATATATATACCGATATATTATATATATACCAAGAACAAACTTAGTTGGTCTCTAAGGTGCTACTGGACAATTTTATTTTTTTATATATTTTGACTGTGTCAGACCAACACGTCTATCTACCTGAATCTAGACCATGGATGGCACCACAGTGAGCCACATGAAATGGAAGTTCAAAATTATGCTTTGTCTCAAACTAAATCCTACTTTGACATTAATGGGCCTAAGTTTGTCATGCTCATTAACTTTGATGGGCCTACTCTGAGAAAGGCTAGCATTGAATACAACTCTATTAAATCGATCAGGACTAATGTGCCAACCATCAGATTATGGAGTAGGATTTACTTATCATACCTTCATCTAGCTTTTCAGACAAAAACCTTGTCTATTCTAAAAGCGGTTTCTTGTGTCAGTCTAATATTCAGTACTGCGTTGGTGGCAAGCACTGAATATAAATGAAAATTACGTACCTTACAGTTTGGCACTGCAACAGTATCTTTATAGCCATACATTTTGAATTATTTGACTATTTTGGGGAGCTTTTTAAGAGTCTGGTTCTCACAAACAGCAAGCGGAGGCCATCCACCCGTTTCTGGACTGTACATGTCCCATTCCAAATTGCAGGTGGGAAAATCACATGGCCGAATGCTTCAGCTTGAAAAGCAAATAAATCACAGCTTATAGAAAACTACCACATCAGCGGGAGGGAAAGGCGAGAACCATTCTTCTTACATCAAGTTTTCCCCGTGTTGGATTGTTTCCTCACCTTTTGTGGGACAGCAATCCATCATATACTGTAAAACCCACACCCTTTGAAGTCTGAAGCAATGCAGTCTAGAGACAGAGTTACTCCTATTTGTGGGAATGGGGGCTCAGTACACCCTGTACCTTTCCTCTTCTTCTTTGGCGATCACTCGTAGCCGAGTAAGACCGTCTTCCATGAACACGGTTTTAACAATGAGTCCGTAAGTGACTGTGGAGGACAATTCTGGATCCACACGTCCTTCCACAGTGGGGACATAGGTTTCCAGGCGGGAGTTGATCACGGTGAGGGTTTGCCAAGCGTGCCTTTCTCTTAGCTCATTTCTCCCTTTCGTCCTGAGTTCGAGAGCCTTCAAAGCCCATGACACCTTTGGTAAAGGTTGTTCTCCAACTGGAGCGCTCACAGGCCAGTGTTTCCCAATTGTCTGTGTTTATATTACATTTTTAAAGATTTGCCTCGAGAGAGTCTGTAAACATCATTTGTTGACCACCAGCACTGCACTTTTTAAGTTCGGAATACAGTGGACGCTTGGGTTGCTCAAACTATGCTCAAACCCGCAACTGCGCACGCGCGGGTTGCAATTCGGCGCTTCTGCGCATGCGCAAAGCACGATTTAGCGCTTCTGCATATGCGCGACCACCAAAACCCAGGAGTAACCCGTTCTGGTACTTCCAGGTTTCGGCAGTCCGTAACCCCCCCAAAAAAAACGTAACCTGAAGCATCTGTAACCCAAAGTATGACGGTAAAGTAGTGGCTTTGGAAGACGATAATCAAAGCACAAATTTTCCCCTCAGAGGTTTACCCCTTAAGGAGCTACAATGCCCATCACCTTTAACAAACTGCAGTGCTCAGAGTTCTCGGGGAAGGCGGTGTGATTTAAATGTGCTGTAGAAGTAGAGGATATATTCAGCCTGGGTCTATAGCAGTGAGGTTCCTAAGAGACTCCCCCAGAAGCCTAGATGCTCCAGGCAGAGGTCAATATAGAAAGAGTAGCCTAATAACACTAAGTTTCAGATCCACTGGTCTACACTATCATTCCCTATGTGTGCCCAAAGGAAAAACAACATATACAATTATAATGAAGAGCATAGCGTTTTTGGTACCCACCCTGTATTAACCAGGTAGGTGTATGAAACTAAGGCATCTGAAGGCAGCCCTGTTCAGGGAAGTTTTTCATGTTTGATGTCATATTGTGATTTAATTTGTTGGAAGTTGCCCAGAGTGGCTGGGGGAACCCAGTCGGATGGATGGCATATAAATAATAATAACAACAACAACAACAACAACAACAACAACAACAACAACAACAACAACAAACTGATCTGCTCTAAGCAGCTTAAACAAGTGTAACACTTAGTCGACAATGTATGCATTCAATGTATATTTTGATTTTCCTTTAATCGGGCAGAGGCACTTTCATACATACATACATACATACATACATACATACATACATATATAATTTTATTTGTCTGCCAACTTCAAACTATGCTCAAGGTGGCTTACAACATGAAAAAATACATAACCACAACATAAACAATAAATTAAACATAAAAAATATGAAACTAAACTATTTCTTTATTATTTTTATATTCTTTTCTTTTTCCTTTTTCTTTCTGGCTCTTTTTCTTCTCTCTTTTCCTTTTGATAAGATACTTAGATTACTGTTTTAGTTTAGGGGGGGAAAGAGATTTGATAAGAAGCTCTGAATTCTTCTTTATATTCTAGTAAAAAAATATTTTAAAAATAAACAAGAAATAAAACATTTAAAAGTATGTAACCAAACTGAACAATTTTCACATAAATCACAGCACAATCTAAAATAAAGCTGCAAAAACCAACTGCAATAGCAGCAGCAACACCCCCTCCAGCAGCAACCCCCCCCCCAAAAAACCCAATGCTCCGGTGGTACATATATGGCTGTACACTATTGCTGATGCAGCACCCATGGGGGGTGGGGCAGGTCTCCTTTGGCCTGAGAGCTGCATTCACCTTTGGTCAGTCCTCCGGGGGCTGCATACTGGGAATGGGTGTGGCCAACTCAGACTTCACTTGTAGAGAAAGGCCCTTTACTTGGACATTTAGACTCCCCTTTCGAAACACCAGGGCGGGGTGGGTTTAGAAGCTTACCTTCTCATTGCAAGGTGCTTCTGATGAATAGTAAAGTTAAAGGTAATGGGACCCCTGACCATTAGGTCCAGTCGTGACCGACTCTGGGGTTGCGGCGCTCATCTCGCTTTACTGGCCGAGGGAGCCGGCGTACAGCTTCCGGGTCATGTGGCCAGCATGACTAAGTCACTTCTGGCGAACCAGAGCAGTGCACAGAAACGCCGTTTACCTTCCCACTGGAGCGGTACCTATTTATCTACTTGCACTTTGACGTGCTTTTGAACTGCTAGGTTGGCAGGAGCAGGGACCGAGCAACGGGAGCTCACCCCGTCGTGGGGATTCGAACTGCCGACCTTCTGATCTGCAAGTCCTAGGCTCTGTGGTTTAACCCACAGCGCCACCCACGTCCCGTTTGATGAATGAATGAATACCTTCTGATGAATACCAAGCTGCTATCTGCTCTAGGAGGCAAGCTGCCATTAGCATCAAATGCTCCGGTGCATCTCTCCCTGAAACCAAAGCACATTTTGCACTCTAGAAGGAATGTTGGGTCATTTTAGATGGCGCTCCAACTACAGCAGCGCTAACACAAGAATCAGGATACAATCGATTGAAAGAAAGCCGTTTCTTTTTTTGCAGACGGTAGAAAAGGTAAATGCAATGTCTTTTTATATGGCCCATTTCTGCAAGAGAATTTGCAAAACATTGCTTTTAAAAGGCATATCACTAGACAGTGTGTTTTTAATGGACTGAACCAAAATCTGAGAATCACAATCAGTATGTATGACGTATGTGAGACTATCTGCTCATTGTTGTGCAATCTATCGCAGAAAAAAAGCTATGAGGAGCTGATGCAGGGTGTTTCCTGTCAACAACAGCTGCCTTCATGTTTAGCAGGGAAATAACATCATTGTTGGGGGAACAACACCATCCTACAGACTTGCAAAATAACAGGAATAATCAGTGCTTTTTTTCTAAACAAATGTTTAGGGGTAATCTCATTCTGATTTAAGAAAATCGCCATTTTATAGTTCAAATTGGGGGAAATAAATACAGTAAATGGACAAAAGTACAAAGATTTACAAAATGTTTAGGGGTATGCATACCCCTGTCTCCCCCCAGGAAAAAAGCACTGGGAATATTAAACCCAGCCACCTCAAAATCACTGAAAGTAAACTTTGAACAATATCTAACTGACACACAAGCTTCCTGATAAAATGAAGATGATGTCAGATAGACTTCACCTAAATGCTTTTACAGCCTGAGTTTTGTTGATGATGTACACACTGTATTTTACTCCTAAGGGGCTGGGACCCCCGAAGTGAAATCTGTTTTCTTTAGAAAACACACAGTTCAGTTGTGCTCAGACGGCAAGTACTCCCAGTTAAAATGAACCATTATTTTTTTTTAGTAAAAAAGGCAAAAGCTGTGTGGATGTGAACAAGCCAGTTGGAGCAAAGACATTTATAAATTGTCTTCCTGAGGGAGCAGAAAGTGTACCTAAGTACAGTCGTGCCTTGGTTTTTGAATGGAATCCATTCCGGAAGTCCATTCGACTTCTGAAAACGTTCGAAAACCAAGGCGTGGCTTCTGATTGGCTGCAGGAGCTCCCTGCAGCCAATCGGAAGCCGCGGAAGCCCCGTCGGATGTTTGAGTTCCAAAAGAGCGTTCGCAAACCAGAACACTCACTTCCGGGTTTGCGCCGTTCGGGAGCCAAAACATTTGAGTCACAAGGCGCTTGCAAACCTAGATACGACTGTACCAGAAGGATTTGGATGAATGCTAGATTCTGAGATGATTGGGAGACAGCAATGACAGGGAAGGCTTCTCCACACATAACTGAGTTGTTGTTGTTTTCTGAACATGAACACCAGCTGCACTGGAATTATGGCTAAGGATTGTACCCAGTGGTGGCTGGTGGTGTTGGGACTAGTAGGGTGCAAGACAGGAGTACCAACAGTTGGTGGAGCAGAGCCACTGAAAGATGGAGCCAGAGCCAACAAATTATTACCGCATTTTTCGCTCCATAAGACGCACCAGACCACAAGACGCACCTAGTTTTTGGAGGAGGAAAACAAGGGGGGGAAATTCTGAATCTCAGAAGCCAGAACTTCAGTGAAAGCAGCAATCCCTCTTGCTGTTCTGGCTTCTGGGATAGCTGCGCAGCCTGCATTCGCTCCATAAGACGCACACACATTTCCCTTTACTTTTTAGGAGGGAAAAAGTGAGTCTTATAGAGCAAAAAATACGGTATTTTGTCCCCATCCTCTCCCCGCCCCCCCCATTGAGATCGCTGAAGGCAATTCTTAGGAGGAGGAATTCTCTGAATCATAGCTCTGTGAAGGGAACAGAGTTCTCCTAAGAACTCTCAGCACCCTTCACAAACTACAGTTCCCAGGATTCTTTGCAGGAAGCCATGACCATTTAAATGATATTGCTGTAGATGTATAGTGCAGATGGGGCTTTTGCTCCAAAGGAATTTTGTTGGAATAAGGATTTCTGGATGTGTATTTGAGCCATATGAAAAAAACCTCTGCAATTAGGCTTTGAAACCTTAAGGTTTAATCCTGTGCATGCTTTGTTGTTGTTTAGTCGTGTCCAACTCTTCGTGACCCCATGGATCAGAGCATGCCAGGCACGCCTGTCTTCCACTGCCTCCTGCAGTTTGGTCAAACTCATGCTGGTAGCTTCGAGAACACTGTCCAACCATCTCGTCCTCTGTCGTCCCCTTCTCCTTGTGCCCTCCATCTTTCCCAACATCAGGGTCTCTTCCAGAGAGTCTTCTCTTCTCATGAGGTGGCCAAAGTATTGGAGCCTCAGCTTCACGATCTGTCCTTCCAGTGAGCGCTCAGGGCTGATTTCCTTAAGAATGAATAGGTCTGATCTTCTTGCAGTCCATGGGACTCTCAAGAGTCTCCTCCAGCACCATAATTGAAAAGCATCAATTCTTCAGTGATCAATCTTCTTTATGGTCCAGCTCTTACTTCCATACATAATTGGTATATACATCTTGTTAATGAATGAATGAATGAATGAATGAGGAGGAAGAGGTTCCTAGGGGTTTGTTTCCCTATGGAAGGGGTCGCCAACCTTTTTGAACTAGTGCCCTCAATCTCCTTGTGCCCTCAATCTTCAGAGTCTTTTCCAGGGAGTCTTCTCTTCTCGTGAGGTGGCTAATGTATTGGAGCCTCAGCTTCAGGATCTGTACTTCCAGTGAGCACTCAGGGTTGATTTCATGCTTACCTGGGAGTAAGTCCCACTGAACTCAGTGGAACTTGTTTCTAAGCAGGCATATACAGGTTCACACAGTGAAAGAACTTTTGCTATTTAGAGGAGAGTGGCTTGGCAGGAAACTTGCTGGAATAAATGAAGGAGAGACGGGAAGTTTTCTCCATCTCGACAGCATTACATGTTTGCACCTGGCACTGTGCCTGACAAAAGGGTGCTTGCCGGTTTTATGATGCATACCAAATGAGGCCTTGCAGCTGGAAGCACATATAAGTATATGCCTTGCCATGAAAACTCCACATCTTAACATTGCCAAGACTTTGCTCAGGGGTTTCATGCAAAATTAGTTCCTTTTTTAAGGGTAGTTTAGTAACTTATTGCCATTATCAAGAAGCATTACTTTGTTCCGAGGTATGAAAATAGCCACAGGCAAGAGCCATTCATTTTAATGTTATTTAATGCCCTTACAACTGGGTTTTTTAATCTAAACTTTAATCAGAGCTTGGCGTTACTTTGTAACAAGAGCTATCACAATGGCTCTGCTTCCGCCGCCCCACATTTAATTCCAAAAGTATAATTTGCTAATATTCAGAATTTGGGTGATCTGCTCCCCAATCTTGTCCCTGTGCTGCCTCGTCACCAAATACCGGTGATATGCTCCCAGACACCTATGTGTGGTTATAACATTTGAATATTTTGTACACATCTAAATCCACTGTGTACATCAGCCCAAATCACGTGGTCAGTTCCCAGATTGCGGGGTGGTTGTGGTTGATGTAATTTGGTTTTGCATGCATTGGATTGTGTGCGCCTATTCAAACATAATGTCTAGGTATGGATGTCTAGGAATGATGGGGGCAGGTTCCTGGAGGGATGTGCTGGGTGGGAGAGAGCCACAATCTTGTTCCCTCCTGCACATAGGGAGATAGATAGATAGATGATAGATAGATAGATAGATAGATAGATAGATAGATAGATAGATAGTTTATTACGGTCATAGGCCCATATTCAATACATCATACAGCAACACAGGTATAACAAGATAAAATTAATAAATTAAATTATGTTTAAATCAAGTACATCTCAGACCCTAAGTTTCTAAATTCCATTAAAATAAGAACAGTATAGCGCTTAAATTATCAAATTATCAGTATAAATCAATATTATTTAGGCAAAATCAATAATCATAGAGTAATCCATTTTTCCTTTTATAGGCTAATACTGTTATCAGAAATCTGGCAACAGAAAGGGACCTACTCGGATCAGAATCTTGCAATAAATGAATTAGCTGTGTTTCCAAGGAGTCACCTGAGATTTCCAATAATAAAGGGGACAAAAATCTGATCCGAGAAACTGAATGTAGTGAACAACAGAATAGTATATGTTGTAAAGATTCTATAGATCTATTATCGCATACACACACCGCTGAGATCCGACCATTGGAAAATCTATTATTCAAGACATTGGAAGGAAAGGCATTAAATCTTGCCTTAATAAAGGCATATCTGTGGGGCACACAGGGAGATAACGGATAGTATGATCCAGATGTGGCTCATTTATTAACACTGCATTGCTATGCTTGGGACTTTGGTTTGTCCCATTCTGAAGCAGGCTACTGCACTGTGGAGAAATTACTGCTACCAGCGCCACAAAATTACTGTATTTTCCCATGTATAAGACGAGGTTTTTCGCTTTAAAAAATTAGTAAAAAAAATGGGAGTCGTCTTGTACATGGAACATGGGCATCTGGGGGGGGGGTTAATATTTAAGCCATACGTAGGCAAACTAAGGCCCGGGGGCCGGATGCGGCCCAATTGCCTTTTGAATCCAGCCCATGGACGGTCCAGGAATCAGCGTGTTTTTACATGCGTAGAATGTGTTCTTTTATTGAAAACACATCTCTGGGTTATTTGTGGGGCCTGCCTGGTGTTTTTACAGGAGTAGAATGTGTGCTTTTATTTAAAATGCGTCTCTGGGTTTTTTGTGGGGCATAGGAATTGGTTCATTTCCCCCCTCCAAAAAAATATATATAGTGCGGCCCCCCACAAGGTCTGAGGGAGTGTGGACCGGCCCGTGGCTGAAAACGTTTGCTGACCCCTGAATATGTCCGAGATTTTGGCTCGGGCAGGCTGAGGCGGTCCCTCCTGCTGCCTTCCCCCCTTTCTCCTCCCCCTCCGGGCTGCATGCTGGCAACTGGCTTGCCTCCTGAAGCCCCCACCGGCTTGACCATAGGAGCTGCCTCCACTGCCACCGCCGCTGCTGAGAGCTGCCTCCGCTACCTCTCCTTGCCCTTCTTTCCTTTTCCCCCTCTTCCCCTCTCAAACTCCCACCCTTCCCCCAGCCCGCTCACCCCCTTCCTCATCTCAGTTTGCTCCGTGGCATGGCCCAGAGCAGAACGGGCACTGGCTTCCCCTGGCGCTTCCTCAATGTCCTCCCTGGGAACCTCCTTCTCCTCCGTCGCCACCACAGCGGCTGCCGCTGAGGGAAAGTGTGTGGTGTCCACTGCTTCTGCACTTTGCTTCTGCACTACGGTGCACTGCATGCTCCTCATGCAATCACCCCCCCCAAAAGATAAACAAATTGTCGCCGCCACCACAGATCATCCAGCTTTTCACTTCTATTTTAGGGTTTTGTTTTCTTAATTTTGGGTTCAAAAAATATAGGGGTCATCTTATACATGGGGGTGTCTTGCACATGGAAAAGTACAGTGGTACCTCGGGTTAAGAATTTAATTTGTTCCAGAGGTCCGTTCTTAACCTGAAACTGTTGTTAACCTGAGGTACCACTTTAGCTAATGGAGCCTCCTGCTGCCGCCCCACCGCTGCTACACGATTTCTGTTCTCATCCTGAAGCAAAGTTCTTAACCTGAGGTACTATTTCTGGGTTAGCGGAGTCTGTAACCTGAAGCGTCTGTAACCCGAGGTACCACTGTACGGTATTAGTTATTAAAATAGGATCAACAGATACCACATGTTGCTGAGTAACATGCAGAAAAGTCTGCAAGCAGCTTGCAATCAATATGTTGACTGAGGAGGAGACAACAGATGGAGCAGGCAGATAAGTGAAGCAAAGCTGTCGCTATAATGGAACTAGCCAGGTTTTTTGCCCCGGGCGAAGCCTCCAGAGGGGTGCCATTGAGGCTCCCTGCCTGTGTGTGTGTGTGTGTATGCAAATGTGAGTCGGGGGTTCCAGACTGGGTCTTTGACCTGGATGAAATAAAGCCTAATTTTGTTAGCTGCAAGGGATGAATGCAAATAAACGCAGGTACTCAGGCTTGTAGCCAACTAAATCAAGGCACACATAGAGTAACTTACCGTATATGAGCACAACATAACTTCCTCTCCATCTTCTTCCCCAGTGTACCCCAAAGTTTGCTGTGGTGGTTTCTCCAACCACCCAGAACAGAGCTGGGGGCAGTGGCGTAGCATGGGTTGTCAGCGCCCGGGGCAAGGCAAGTAATTTGCGCCCCCTAACCCGTGGATTTGCGCCCCCTAACCCTAACCCCCAGATGTTGCGCCCGGTGCGGCCGGCCCCCCCTGCACCCCCCACGCTACGCCACTGGCTGGGGGTGGTGCAGGGGGCACATGAGGGGAGAGAGAAGTTCCAATACATTCATGTAGGTTTTTCCATGTGCCCAATTATTTAGTTGGATACAGACCCCATGCTTTGTCTCCTACTGCTGCTCCCATTGATTACAATATGGTTATTTAACCAAAATTTGCCAAGTGCAATACAGAACATTACGAGGATCTGATTCCTAACCTAATAATAATAATAATAATAATAATAATAATAATAATAATAATAATAATAATTTATTTATACCCTGAGGCCATTTAGGGATTTAAAGGTCACACTAACACTTTGAATTGCGCTCAGAAACATACTGGGACCCAATGAAGGTTAATAATAATAATAATAATAATAATAATAATAATAATAATAATAATAATAATTTATTTATACCAGCCACTGTGGGCGGCTTCCAACAGAATTTTAAAAACACAATAAAACATCAGACATTAAAAACTTTCCTAAACAGGGCTGACTTCAGATGTTTTCTGAAAGTCAGATAGTTGTCTATTTCCTTGACATCTGATGGGAGGGCATTCCACAGGGTGGGCACCACCACCGAGAATGCTATCTGCGTGGTTCCAAGTAACCTCACTTCTCGCAGTGAGGGAACCACCAGAAGGCCCTTGGAGCTGGACCTCAGTGTCTGGGCTGAATGATGGGGGTGGAGATGCTCCTTCAGGTATGCAGGACCAAGGCCGTTTAGGGCTTTAAAGGTCAGCACCAACACTTTGAATTGTGCTCGGAAACATACTGGGAGCCAATGTAGGTCTTTCAGGACCGGTGTCATATGGTCTCAGTGGCCACTCCCAGTCACCAGTCTAGCTGCCGCATTCTGGATTAGTTATACTTTCAAGGTCACCTTCAAAGGTAGCCCCACATACAGCACATTGCAGTAGTCCAAGCATGAGATAACTAGAGCACGCAGCACTCTGGCTTATATAGTCTTACGTGACATAGCTAAACTGAGGAAGAGAGAGGAAACAGATGTTCATATAGCTGTAATGATGAAGCGGTTTTACCAGTGAAAGACAAAGTCTGATTTCTCTACTACTTTAAATAACAATTGTCGTGAGTTACGAGCCATAAGTTACATTTTTCATCTTTTCATTGCTGACAGGTCTTGGAGTTATCATTATCCTCCTTGCCACCATGGTCACCTCTATTACTGGCTTATCAACTTCTGCAATAGCAACTAATGGTTTTGTCCGTGGAGGTAAAAAAATATATATATTTAGGATGTTTCTGCCCAGCCCTCTTATTCTTGGTGTTCAGAAATAGTTTCCCATGTATTGTCTTACTATTAGACAAGTCAAAGGGTTCCTCAACCTAAAATAACAGCACAGTGGACAGTAGACTCAAAGGAATCAGAAGGTGAGTTGTATGATCAGCAGTATTGAGACACTATAATTTACTGATTCTTAATCTTTTTCCTGAATCAAAACGTTCAGTTCACAAAGGTCAGATGATCCTGTCCGAGACCGATGGAGAAACAGAATCATCTTATTTTCCTGGAGATGCTTTCGTTCTTTTTCTCTTTCATTTTTTAAAAAAATGTATTCAGAACATTGCAGGTTTTCTTCAGTGGACATGGCAATCCAGATTGCTCAAAGATGGAAAACTTCGTGGAGATCACTGGATTCATTAACTTGTTTCTTATTCCCTTAACTTACAAAGTCTCTTGAGAACATGGATTAGTTCTGGCACGCTCCACTAATGTCCAGGGTCTGACTCTTTATCTTGATGACATGAATTCCAGGTATTTAACAGAGCCAGTCAGACCTCTTCCCTCTCCATGAATGATGGTGGCTTCTTACTAGAAAACGGTGGTTTCTTATATATATATATATATATATAATTAGCATGAATTATATGACCAAGGGTCAAACATCTTTTCTGGGATTTTTTCAGGTCTTGGAGTCGTAGTTATTTGCCTGAGTGTGGTAGTTACAACCTTAACAGGTATCTCCATGTCTGCCATATGTACAAATGGAGTGGTAAGAGGAGGTGAGTCAATTTTGTGTTTCAAATGAAGAATATAGGTATCTCTGGAGAAGTGATAACTGTGCTGGCCCATTCAAGTCAAACAAATTGAAGCAAAACGACTAAGTATCAAAGACTCAACTGAAGCATGGGAGACAGCTTGGATGAGAAGAGGCAGGGTCATTACTTGATGTTAATTGGTTAGCCTAGCCTAGCGAAAAAGACCAATATTTAGGATATTTAGGAGAGCCAAATTAGATGAGAGGGTAATTTCGCCATATTTATTGAAACTAGCAGTCAAAATGTTTGCCTTATAGAAAGGCAGGTTGATATTAGGACAACATTCCCAACTCTGTAGCCGTTCAGTAGCAGAGAAAGTTATTCGAAGGAGGTGCAGAACACCTCATATACTTAAAGTAGCCATTTATTCAGCAGGTGCCTTTCCACAAAGTACCTGCTCTTGAGGCGTCCTATGAATTAGACTGGCACTAGGAGATAATCCTGGTTTGCAAGCTGCAAACCAAGGGTTTATCTTATTGGGTCTCCTGACTCTTTCTGAATCCATTATTTGGTGATTCTACAAAGCATATGCAGAAAATCCCTGTGAAGAATATTTACATATGGAAATCCCAGGACTTCCATTTCAGAGAAGATGGATGGGGATGTTATTCTCCACATTCCCCATGTTTCAGACCACATGTGATTATTCCTGAGGAGCAACCACATTTCTGGCCAAATCATTGGCTTTAATAAGAGTAATCTGACAAGACCTCTTCCCTAGGAGGTTCCTCACTGGTTGAACACTATGAGTGACTATAATAAAAAATACGGTAGATAGGAACATAAGAAGAGCCTGCTGTATCAAGCCAAAAACACGTGTGGTCCAGCATGCTGTTCTCACAGTGGTCAACCCAATGCCTATGGGGAATCTGCAAGTAGGACCTGGGTGCCAAATCACCCTGCCCACTTGTGATTGCCTGGCGAGTTCCCACCCCCTCCCAGGAAGAAATAAAGACACAGACACCAAGAATTAAGGTTAATGGGCGAAATAGGCCACAACTTTATTGATTACAGGAATGAGCGGTATTGGCTTAGGCACTGGTCCTATCAACTAGCCAGCTTCAGCCCGATTGCATGAAGACTGGCAAAAGTTAACCACCAGTAGAGGGAGTCCTGCTGAGGCACGTCAACTAGGAACTCCCCCGGAGTCACCGCTTGGGGACGAGCCTTGGGCCCACACCTCCATAGGCTTCGGACAGGGCAACGCCCCCCGGAGTCCTTTATCGGACTACCCTTCTCTGTGGGGGGAGGCAATGGCGCTTCCCTCCCCCCCATACACTTTACCCTCCCTTGCCAATGCCTAACCGCCAATGCTGAGGAGTTGTGACGAGTTGCTACGAGGTAGGCGAAAAACCAATTGGCTGTATATGCCAATTACCAATTGGAAAAAAATCCTACCAGGCCCTGAGGCGACCAACTGAAGTCCATAGCAAGTCAGGGAGCCTGCTTAAAGGAAGGGAGGGTGGGAAAACCGAGCAGCTGGCTGCAAAAGAGGGGGAGCCTAAATAGGATTAACCACGCCCCCTTCCCCAGCCAGCCGATTGGTTGGCGGGGAGGATGATGCAGCCGAGGATTCCCCTGGATCTCTCAGGGACTGGAACAGCCCCTGTGCACGCGGGGTGGGCGTGAAGCCTGCAACCCCACCTCCTCCCAAGCTCAGAAGTGGCTTTCCCAGAAGCTGGTATCCCAGAAGCATGACTGCCTCTGACAGTGGAGGTAGAACATAGCCATTGCAGCGAGTAGCTATTGATAGTCATTGATAACTTCAGGAATTTGTCTAATCTTCTCTTAAAGCTACCCAAGTTGGTGGCCGTCGCTGCCTCCGGTGGGAGCACATTCCAAATAGATTGATATGTACCAGGTATGCCTGCTAAAGGCCAAAATCCTTTTACCAAGTATGATTGCAATTACATAAAAAGAGGGGAGTGTATAGCAGTGATCCTTGAAATATGCATCCTCAAGTGGGACACGGGTGGCGCTGTGGTCTAAACCACTGAGCCTCTTGGGCTTGCCGATCAGAAGGTCAGCGGTTCGAATCCCCGCGACGGGGTGGGTTCCCATTGTTCTGTCCCAGCTCCTGCCAACCTAGCAGTTCAAAAGCACACCAGTGCAAGTAGATAAATAGGTACCACTGTGGTGGGAAGGTAAATGGCGTTTCCATGCACTCTGGTTTCCATCACAGTGTCCTGTTGCACCAGAAGCAGTTTAGTCCTGCTGGCTACATGACCCAGAAAGCTGTCTGTGGACAAACGCCCGTTACCTCGTCCTGAAAGCGAGATGAGCGCCGCAACCCCATAGTCGCCTTTGACTGGACTTAACCGTCCAGGGGTCCTTTACATTTTACCTATGCAGCCTCAGGACTGGCCAGGCTGGATGCAAATATTAGAAACCAGTTCTTCTACTATTGCCTAATCATCAGAGTAGTGCATGCAGCTTTTCAGGCTCCAGATCCATATTTCTCCACGTCTTCCGGTCTTGGATTTTGGTATGGCCACCCACAATACCAGGTGAGAAGTTGTCTTCAGTTTTAGCATTTGTTTTTGCACATTTGCAAGAAGCTTGGTGGTTTAAATCTGTTGTCTGCAGAAAGTTAGTTCTCACGAGATATTTTGATTGGATTGCAATGCGGTTGGGGAAGCCTTTGGGACAGTACACGTTTATGAACCTTATTATTACACATTAACCTGTCCAAGGAATTCCAGGGAGCACACTCGTGATTAGCTGCACAACACTTCACCCTCACAACAACACTGAGGGGCAGACTAGGTCAGGGGTAGCCAACATGATGCCCTCCAGATTTTCATGACCACAACTCCTATCAGGCTCAGCTAACATGGTCAATGGTCAGAAGGATGGGAGTTGTAGTCCAAAATATCCAGAGGGCAAAATATCTTCCTAGGCTAGGCTGTGAGATAGTAACTGTCCTACACCCACTAAGTGAGCTTCATGGCTGAGTGAGGTTTAGGCTTTGATTTCTGCAGTCCTGGTCCCCCTGACTCAATCCTAAATACATTCATTTGGAAACAAACCTTAAGACTTCAGAGGCACTGAACTAGGCAGAGGGCCTTCTCAGTAGTGGCGCCTGCCCTGTGGAACGCCCTCCCATCAGATGTCAAGGAAATAAACAACTGTCTGACTTTTAGAAGACATCTGAAGGCAGCCCTGTTTAGGGAAGTTTTTAATGTCTAACGTTGTATTGCTTTATTATTATTATTATTATTATTATTATTATCATCATCATCATCATCATTAATTCTGTTGGGAGCCGCCCAGAGTGGCTGGGGAAATCCAGTCAGATGGGCAGGGTATTATTATTATTATTATTATTATTATTATTATTATTAGTAGTAGTAGTAGTAGTAGTAGTTCAGGAATTTAGCTATTGCCTAAATAGAACTATATATTGTTGTTTTGTTCTGTTTTTTAAAAATACTTTTTATTAGTTTTTATAAAAAAAGATATCAAGATTATTATCAAAGGTCTTTTTTGTCCAGACTAAAACACTAATCTATGTAAAATAAAAAACATAGATCCATTGGCAAAGGAAGAAACAATGTGAAAAAAGAGAGAGAAAGAGTGATAGAAGATGGATTAAAAGAGAGAGAGAGAAATAAAGTTAAGAAATATATAGTTCCTTAGTTTCAGAACTATATATTGTTTGACAGACTGAGAATGCAGCAAGTTTATACAACCCCTCTAGAAAGCACACAAGGTTACAATCTGGATAAGTTGGCTTAGGGCAGGGGAATCAAAGACCCTTCAGTTCTTGTCAGACTACCACTCCCATCATGCTTCACCACAGGATATCTTGCTTGGGGCTGCTGGGAACTGAAGTTCAAAAACATCTGGAGTCCAAAAACAGCTTCCCCATCCCTGGGTGTCACATGAAGAACTAGCCCAACAGCTTGAGTTCCATTAGTATGGGGCAGCAATACTCTTAGGAAGGGGGCAACATAGCAGCTTGTAACCCGAGAGATACTCCCAGGATCCTTTGCAACATCATAGCTGATGATGCCCAAGGTTGAAATCTCCAATCGCATACAGTGGAGAGTGTGCAATACAGGAGCTGTACTCTCTGCAACCGGGCAGGAGATCCTTGGTATATATGTCTTGGGCAGCTCTGTTAATGTGCTCAAAGAAACTCTTTGCTGCGTTGACAGGTGGCGCTTACTACCTCATCTCCAGAAGTTTAGGACCTGAGTTTGGGGGCTCCATTGGTCTAATCTTTGCCTTTGCCAATGCCGTGGCAGTAGCCATGTACGTCGTTGGATTTGCAGAAACCGTCGTGGAGCTGCTCAAGGTATGTGCTCGCAAGACTTTACATGCGGTTATGCAAGGGAACCTTGGCTAATAACTTTTTTAAAAAAATAAATAACAATCATAGGTCTAATAAATGTGTTAAGCGGCAACCTTATTCGTGAATTAGAACTCCCTAAATGTGTCATAAATTCTAATTTATAAGCTTTTCCTCCACTACTACCAGGTCAAAGAAATGTTTCTTACAGGGCTGTTAAGAGTTCCGAAATTACTAAAGGGAATTAGGGTTCTAATTAGCAAGCCAATAACCTTGACGACAGAGGCTCAACCGTCATAAGAAATGTGAAACTCAGGGCTCATTACCCATGGAATGTGCAGAATCCCTCTTTAGTCATTTCCTTCTGTTTTATGTTGCTGCCAGAAACTATCTTGCAGAAACTATATCCTTAATCATTTCTTTCTCACTCTTTCCTCCCCCCAGAACAGCAACGCAATCATGGTTGATGCAACCAATGACATCCGAATAATTGGTGCTATAACGGTAGTCATTCTTTTGGGCATTTCTGTGGCCGGTATGGAATGGGAAGCCAAGGTAAAACATTCTCAATATTAAAACTGTTTAGAGAAGGCGAATGCTCAGTTTTTGTAGAAGCCAAGGTGGTTTTGCTGCAGAGTCTTGTGTCGACAGCCCATTTTTACTAAGGTATAGGTACAAAATGCACAAATACCCCATCCAATATCAAAGATATGTGCGCGCACACACACACATACATACACATGCATACACACACACACACACACACACACACACACACACAGTGGTACCTCGGTTCTCGAACTTTATCCGTTCTGGAAGACTGTTCGACTTTTGAAACATTCAAAAACCGAGGTGCAAAGGGCTCTCTGCAAATTCATTGAGAAAATTGAAAAACACGCTCAGTGGAAGACGTTTGGCTTCCAAGACTCGCTCAAAAACAGAAACATTGACTTCTGGGTTTTCGGCATTCGGGTGCCGAAATGTTTGTCAACAGAGACGTTTAAGAACCGAAGTACCACTGTATCACACACACACCAGCAAACCGCCACCCAATGAAAAGGAATGTGGTAGAAAAATGCACAAAGGGACAACAGGAAAAGTTGCAGCGTTGGGACTTTTCGGTTTAGAGAAAAGGAGAGGAAGACGTAACATGACAGAATTTTATAGAGAAGGGGATAGGACAGGCATAGGCAAACTCTGGCCATCTAGATGTTTGGGACTACAACTCCCATCATCCCTGACCACTGGTCCTGTTAGCTAGGGATGATGGGAATTGTAGTCCCAAACATCTGGAGGGCCAGAGTTTGCCTATGCCTGGGATAGGGTATGTTTTTCTCCCTTTCTCATAACACTAGAACTCCTGTCAATCTAATGAAGCCGAGCATCAGAAGATTCAGGATAGAGAAAAGAAAACACTTCTCCATGCAGCGCGTAGTTAAACTGTGGAACTCACTGCCACTGGAAGCAATGATGGCAACCAACTTGAATGGCTTTAAAATTAGATTAGTGAAGGCTATCAACAGCTATTTGCCGTGATGGCTATGTTCTAGATCCATTGCCTTTGAATTCCAGTTGCTATAAACAGCAATTTTAGTGCTGTTTCATTCAATGCATTGAAACATCTAATTAGACTAGCTAGACCACATGGCAGGGATCTGTGGTTGGAGTTGTTTATTTGATTGGGATAAACTTAGGTGCTGTCCCTTTCCCATGATGGGGCAAGGGGCAGCTTTGAGAGGGTGACTGGGGAAAGGCTGTGGGCTCCTCTCCCACACCACGGCCTCATTCCAGATCACAAACACACACCGCACAGCTGCCACTTGCTACGAGGAGTAGAGATGAGATATCAAATCCAGACCCTCCAATATTGTCAAGAATGTGGCCCCTCCAGAGCACAGGAGATGAGTTAGACTCAGAGATTGAACTAAGTGAATGAGGGACTGACTCTGCAGATGAGAACTGGCTGACAGAATCGAGAAAGGGCAGTTCGACCCTCCTTTCCGGAGAAGGCTCTATTAGCTGTCAAGGAGAGGGAGAGTTGGAAGGCAGCCAGAGAGTTGCTAGGCAATCAGCAGATAAGCAGAGGTCTGAGTCTGTGTCGAATGAAGGTGGGGAGGAGGGGGAGCCTTTCGGTCCCCGTTCTAGGCATCTGGATAAAATCAGAAGGCAACGGAAGGGTAAGAGGGGAAAGGTGGGAGTCTGGCGTCCTTCCTGCTATGGGAGGGGCGAAACTTCAGACTGACCAACAAATGGAGATGTGAGCAGGCGAGAAGCCAGGCTCTGGATGTGTCTTTCTGTAAATAAACATACATAAAATTGCCAGAGCCATTACTTCTTATCAGGACTTGCTTTCCTGCCAGAGATCATTACACCTATTTTTCAGGGATGTCCCTCATTTAGAGAAGCCACCCTGGTTTTTTATTTGATCCCCAAATGTCCCACTTTTCCTTAGGATGTTCCTATTTTCACTAGAGAAATGTTGGCAGGAATGGTAGGATGTCCCTATTTTCATTGGATGAATGTTGGAGGGTATGGAATTATTTGACTTCCAAGCCATCTGAAGGCAATCCTGTATAGGAAAGGTTTTTTAATAATGTTAAATTGTGTTTTTATATATGTTGGAGGCTGCCCAGAGTGACGGGGGCAACCCAGTAAGATGTATGGGGTATAAATAGTAAAATTATCAATATGGAATGGGACGTCCCTATTTTCATTGGAGAAATGTTGGAGGGTATGCAAATCACAGATTCCCACTTCCTGTTACTTGTGCCAGCCTTTGCAGTTACCAGACAGTAAGTCAAAGAGTTGAGTATGGGAGAGACTCTTTGTGCCACGCTGCTGAAGATATTCCTCATCCTTAGCACCTACTGAAATTAACGAGACTTTTAAAAATGTGACTAACTCTCTTTTTAGTGTTTCGGCTCCCAACTTTTTTAAACTGTACAAATATCATGCTACTTTGCAACTGCATCAAGTTCTGAAGTAGCTTATGAAAAGCAAATGTTGAACGCAAGTCCTCTACCAAAAATAATCTCTTAACTTGGCTTTACAGGCCCAAGTTGTTCTTCTATTTATCCTTCTTGCTGCTATTGTAAATTTCTTCATTGGAACCGTCATTCCTAGCAACAATGAGAAGAAGGCTAGAGGTTTTTTCAATTATCAAGGCAAGTGTTTCTTTTTTTGCAGATAAGCAGAGCTCCTGCAGCAAACAGTACTGAGTACTGACATACAACTATGAGTGACTGTATTAGCATCTTACATAAAGTAATTGCGTAAGGCGTATTCTGTATACTGAGTAAAGGTAAAGTCACCTTTGACTGGACTTAACCATCCAGGGGTCTTTTACCTTTACCTTTACCTATATACTGGGCATAAGCTTACATCCAAGTAACTGACTTGAAAACCATAACCAGCTGTGCTTTTGCATCTTATTAACCTGCCTCTGTGTTCATCAACGACAACCTGGTGCCTACTGCATTGCATCTAGGCCTCTAGATTGTGCAATGCACAAAGCCACCACCAGCAAATTTATCCATGTATTTTATTTCATAAAATATATACACCACTTGATTGTAAAAAAAAAAATCTTCAGTGCAGTTTACAAAGAGAATAAAGCAATTAAATTTTCCATGACAATAATAGCCTCGACGTAACACTTAGAAAAAGTCATATTTTATAGATGCAGACTAAATGGGGAGTTCCATTACGTGATGACTGCACAGGAAGTTTTCAGACTCTTATCCAATCAGGAGGATCTATGCGGTAGGCGGTCTTGGTCATGTTCCTTGTGGACATATGCAGAGCCATAGCTAGGTGACCTCCTAGCCATAGACAAATTAGATGCAGCTAGGCAATGCATAGGGACACAGGTGGTGCTGTGAGTTAAACCACAGAGCCTAGGACTTGCCGATCAGAAGGTTGGCGGTTCGAATCCCCGCGATGTGGTGAGCTCCCGTTGCTCGGTCCCTGCTCCTGCCCACCTAGCAGTTCGAAAGCACGTCAAAGTGCAAGTAGATAAATAGGTACCGCTCCGGCGGGAAGGTAAATTGCGTTTCCGTGCGCTGCTCTGGTTCGTCCGAAGTGGCTTAGTCATACTGGCCACATGACCCAGAAGCTGTACACCAGCTCCCTTGGCCAATAAAGCGAGATGAACGCTGCAACCCCAGAGTCGGTCATGACTGGACCTAATGGTCAGGGGTCCCTTTACCTTTACCTAGGTGATGCATACTGAAACATGCTCAGCCACACAGAGTGAAGTCTGCTATTCCTCCCCCATGCCACATACTACCACAATTCGTGGCTTCTCAATTAATCAGGGGAGCCTAGACTTCTTACACCACATGGGTGGGGAAACTTTGGCCCCCCAAATGTTACCAGACTACCATCAGCTCATTGTTTTAGTTCAGCAACATCTGAACTAAACATCTTAGGGCCTAGCTTATATTTTAATTGCTATTTTGTTAATATTTTTAATATTGTTTTATAGATTCTAAATGCTGCATTGATTTGTTAATCACATGGCATGCCAGGATTGCGAGGTTTAGCTTATTGTTTAGTTGCTGTTTTGTTAAGTGTTTTTTTATAGATTGCAATTGTTTTATCGATAATTTGTTAATTATTTTATATGATGTATGCTGTATTCGCGATGTGCTATTATGTTTTTATTATGTTATGGTTATTTATTGATTGTAAGCTGGTTTGAGGTTCATTTGAATGAAAAGTGGCATAGAAATACAAGAAATAAACCAATCAATCTGGAGGGCCAAATGTCCCCCCTGCCCAATATACAAGACGGAGACCAAAAGGGTGTTCTGCAAGATATAGACTATCAGTCAGTGACACGGCCTCGAAACTTCACAGTGATTTTTCTCTTTGCCTTTGCAGCCTCCATATTTGCAGAAAACTTCGGACCAGATTTCAGAGGCGACGAAGGGTTTTTCTCTGTGTTTGCCATTTTTTTCCCTGCGGCCACTGGAATTCTTGCTGGAGCCAATATCTCTGGAGACTTGGAGGTAGGCACAAGCCTATGTTCTGCAAGCTGAGTTGCAACATCTAGAACGTCCAACATCTAGAACTTCCGCTTGCATGCTTCCTCACAAAACGAGCACAACACCTTTAGAATTTAGGGCTGTTTCCCACACCACTACTATTTTCAGGAGGGATACAGTCAAAATAATAATACTAATAATAATTTTATTATTTATACCCTGCCCATCTGGCTGGATTTCCCCAGCAGCTCTGGGTGGCTCCCAACAGAATATTAAAAAGAAAATCAAACATTAAAAACTTCCCTAAACAGGGCTGTCTTCAGATGTCTTCTAAAAGTCAGATAGTTGTTTATTTCCTTGACATCTGATGGGAGGGCGTTCCACAGGGCGGGAGTCACTACTGAGAAGGGCCTCTGCCTGGTTCCCTGTAGCTTCACTTCTCACAGTGAGGAAACCGCCAGAAGGCCCTTGGAGCTGGACCTCAGTGTCCGGGCAGAATGATGGGGGGGGGCGTGGAGACGCTCCTTCAGGTATACTGGGCCAAGGCTGTTTAGGGCTTTAAAGGTCAGCACCGACACTTTGAATTGTGCTCGGAAACATACTGGGAGGCAATGAAGGTCTTTCAGGACCGGTGTTATATGCTCTCGGCGGCCACTCGCAGTCACCAGTTTGGCTGCCGCATTGTGGATTAGTTGTAGTTTCCAGGTCACTTTCCGAGGTAGCCCCATGTAGAGAGCATTGCAGTAGTCCAAGCAGGAGATAACTATTTTTTTTTTAAAAAAAATATTTATTCAAAGTTTAAGAATTAAAGAAAGCAGTAAAAAAGAAAGAGAAAAAATAAACAATACAAATCAATACATTACAATACATATAAAAAAGCAAAAGACACAATACATCAAAACAAAAACAAAAGCAAAAACAGTTAAAAACACATCCAATATTTCCATATCTTTATCTTTCACTAACTTGTTTCATCGACCTCTTCACACCTCCCTTTTTGTGTTCTAGTTATTAATTATTTCAGCAAATCCTTTCCATCTTTCACTGTTTTCTGTCATTTAATTATCTTAATTTTTTTTAACCTTATCTTACCATTAAAACCCTAAAACTTATTTATACTTAACTCCTTATAACATTTCTACTAAAGCCATATAATTTCATTCCGACATTTTTCTAACACTCATTAATTTTGCAACATTTCTCTAAATAAATTTTTTAAAAAACTTTTTCCCCCCAATCTTCTTCCACCGTCTCTTCTCCCTGGTCTCGGATTCTGTCAGTCCTTTCTATCAATACCATATAGTCCATCAACCTGGTGACCTTCTGTCCGAGGCTCTTAACTCTTTTCCATGTCCCTTCTGCAGCTCTTCTTCATATTTATACATACACTTTACTTTATCTTCTGCTGATCTTGTTCTTAATTTCCTTCCTTTGGCATTGAGGAGTAGATCTCGGGGAGATTCCAACCTAACAATGTCTTTATTCCTTCTCGACAGGTCAGCCCATTCTCCATAGTCAGAACTAAAGTCCAAAAGATATTTCAGAGCGCCAATCTCCCCCTGACCCAAATCCAGATCCCAAAGGCCAGAGCATCCCTGCATAAGAGGATCTATCCAACTTTCCTTCCAAGCAGGAGATAACTAGAGCATGCACCACTCTGTTGAGACAGTCTGCGGGCAGGTAGGGTCTCAGCCTGTGTACCAGACGGCTGCTCTGGACACAGAATTGGCCTGCACCTCCATGGACAGCTGTGAGTCCAAAATGACTCCCAGGCTGTGCTCCTGGTGCCTCAGGGGCACAGTTACCCCATTCAGGACAAGGGAGTCCCCCACACCTGCCTGCCCCGTCCCCCCAAACCAGTACTTCTCTCTTGTCAGGATTCAACCTCAA
Source organism: Podarcis bocagei (assembly GCF_964188305.1). Taxonomy (NCBI): domain Eukaryota; kingdom Metazoa; phylum Chordata; class Lepidosauria; order Squamata; family Lacertidae; genus Podarcis; species Podarcis bocagei. The sequence continues at coordinate 13,658,768 of NC_138139.1, forward strand.
TCTGTTAGTCACCATCCATCCCCCATCCACTATCCACACAGCTATGTCTTACATTACTACAAGGTGATTTGCACGAAGAGCTAACCGCCTCCAGTCACACACTGGAAAATGCACAATTAGTGTTGATTTGGAGCTCATGTGCAACAAACCCACTTCCCCCAATGACGAGACTTTTTGTCATAAGGGAAGTGATGGGGAAATGCCACTGGGGAGTGCAGGATAACACTTCATTGACACAATGTCATCTAACCTCTCCACAAACAAACCAGAATGAACACTCAATAAATAGCAAATGTTGTCTGGCTTTCCCACAAACAATTCAGGGCTGAGGTGCAAAGCGGACAATTTCTGCACATATTTCTGGACCCTCTAAGCTAAGCACCCCACTTGTATTGTCTGAAGAAACAGCCAGCTACACAGATTTAACTACATTTGTCTTCCAGAAACGGACTATGAAATTTAAAAGGCCACTTCACTAACTCTAGAAGCAGAATATTAATGGACCCATTATCAGGGTACTGCACATCGAAATGAGCTATGTAATTCATATTACCACAGCTTTGCTAATTCATAAAAACTCTACATGCGGCGGACTTCAAATTTACAACTGGAGGCCCTAGAGGGAAATGCAGTGTTTCTTTCTCCAAAGTGGCTTGGGTTAGGCTTAGTAAAAGGATCAGTCCTTGTCCTTCACACAGCTATGTCTTACATGACTACAAGGTGATTTGCACGAAGAGCTAACTAGCTAGCACTTGTCAAGTATAAGTTTTTTGGTGCAAGCACAGAAACATCTAAGATGCGAGCCATTTCGCCCCCCTTTTTATTTTACTCCTATTTGGTTATAAATACATTTTCCCACTCTTTGTGCTTCTGCGTTCTAAGCCTTTAGGGAACGGCATCTGGGCGCCTTTCTATTAAATGATGAAAGCGGTCGATTCTTACAGTCACATGTTGACTCCGGAAACTGCAGCCCACATTAACAAATACAGGACTTACAACCTTTCAAGTTAAGTCACGGGGGTAGCGACATGGGGAGCAAAAATGCGGGTGGAAATCTGAATGTCATTTCCGCACGTATCATTATGCCTTACCGTTTTTAGGCAGTGCCAGGTTTCCATCAGTGTTACCTGCATGTCTTGGGAGGAAGTTGGTGGGCTTCCCTTTTTGACCTCCATTCCCCCCAGCCCCAATTTCCATTAAATCCACTTAGTGCAGGGAACATAGGAAGAGCATAAGAAGTTGCCTGAGTCAGGACACTGGTCCATCTATCTCAGTGTTGTCTACACTGACTGGCAGGCTTTCAGGTAGGAAATCTCACTTGGGTTTCTTAAAAATGACTGGTTTGTAGTTTACGCCAGAGTCAAAAAGCTTGGAAGCTGAAACTGCCCAGTCCTAGTAAAAGGTAAAGGTAAAGGTACCCCTGCCCGTACGGGCCAGTCTTGCCAGACTCTAGGGTTGTGGGTTTTACCCACAGCGCCACCCACGTCCCCTGCCCAGTCCTAGTACCAGTGCTTTTTTCCTAGGGGTACGCAGGGGTACACATACCCCTAAACATTCTGTGAATCCTTGTACTTTTGTCCATTTATTGTATTTATTTTCCCCAGTTTGAACTATAAAATGGTGATTTTCTTGAGTCAAAATGTTGTTGTTGTTTAGTCGTTTAGTTGTGTCTGACTCTTCGTGACCCCATGGACCAGAGCACTCCAGGCACTTCTGTCTTCCACTGCCTCCTGCAGTTTACTCAAATTCATGCTGGTAGCTTCGAGAACACTATCCAACCATCTCGTCCTCTGTCGCCCCCTTCTCCTTGTGCCCTCCATCTTTCCCAACATCAGGGTCTTTTCCAGGGAGTCTTCTCTTCTCATGAGGTGGCCAAAGTATTGGAGCCTCAGCTTCAGGATCTGTCCTTCCAGTGAGCACTCAGGGCTGATTTCCTTCAGAATGGATAGGTTTGATCTTCTTGCAGTCCATGGGACTCTCAAGAGCCTCCTCCAGCAACATAATTCAAAAGCATCTATTCTTCGGCGATCAGTCTTCTTTATGGTCCAGCTCTCACTTCCATACATCACAGCTGGGAAAACCATAGCTTTAACTATACGCACCTAAACATTTTTTTTAGAAAAAAAGCACTGCCTATTTATTATTTATTTATTCAACTTATACACCACCCTATACCTGGAGGTCTCAGGGCGGTTCACAACAAGACCACAACATATAAAATCAAACCAAAGCAGTAACCCAGTAAAGCCTAGTACCACCTAATCTGTCTCAATCACACATCACTAGCATTGCTTAAAATTAGTAAAATAAAGCAAAGCATTGGGAAAGGGAGGAAAATTTCTTTACTAACAGCGTATTCATATTTATGATGGCTTTGGAGTGATGGGGCTTGTTGTTGTCATTGTTGTTTGATTTTATATACCTCCCTATACCCAGGGGTCTCAGGGCGGTTCCCAAAATAAAATCAAGATATTAAACCACAAAATACACAATAAAAATAAGAACAAAAACCCAATAGCCACCCCCTCCCCCCCAAAAAAACACATTTTAAAAGGGCATGGGATGTAAATCAGATCAACCAAAGGCCTGGTTAAAACGGAACGTTTTTGCCTGGTGCCTAAAGATGCATAATGAAGGCGGCAGGCAAACTTCCCTGGGAAGAGCATTTCACAGACAGGGAGCCACTGCAGAGAAGGCCCTGTTCTTGTGTTGCCACCCTCCGGACCTCTCAAGGAGGAGGCACATGAAGAAAGGTCTCAGAAGATGATCTCGGGGTCCAGATAGGTTCATATGGAAAGAGGCAGTCCTTGAGGTATGGCGGTGCTGAGCCATTTCTCATGGCCCTCTCAAGCAGCAAACCACAGTGTATTTTCCCTTGTCTAGCTATTAGCCTCTACCCTGCCCTCTGCTGAATAGAGGTGTGCAATGTGTTTTATACCCAGCAGTCTCTACCAGCTCTATGTGGAGATGCCAGGGATCGCACCTTTTCTTGCCCTGTCATAGAATCATAGAATTGATCTATAGAAAGGATCTAGGAGTCTTGGTTGACCACAAACTTGACATGAGCCAACAGTGTGACGCGGCAGCTAAAAAAGCCAATGCAATTCTGGGATGCATCAATAGGAGTATAGCATCTAGATCAAGGGAAGTAATAGTGCCACTGTATTCTGCTCTGGTCAGACCTCACCTGGAGTACTGTGTCCAGTTCTGGGCACCACAGTTCAAGAAGGACACTGACAAACTGGAACGTGTCCAGAAGAGGGCAACCAAAATGGTCAAAGGCCTGGAAACGATGCCTTATGAGGATCGGCTAAGGGAGCTGGGCATGTTTAGCCTGGAGAAGAGGAGGTTGAGGGGTGATATGATAGCCATGTTCAAATATATAAAAGGATGTCACATAGAGGAGGGAGAAAAGTTGTTTTCTGCTGCTCCAGAGAAGCGGACACGGAGCAATGGATCCAAACTACAAGAAAGAAGATTCCACCTAAACATTAGGAAGAACTTCCTGACAGTAAGAGCTGTTCGACAGTGGAATTTGCTGCCAAGGAGTGTGGTGGAGTCTCCTTCTTTGGAGGTCTTTAAGCAGAGGCTTGACAACCATATGTCAGGAGTGCTCTGATGGTGTTTCCTGCTTGGCAGGGGGTTGGACTCGATGGCCCTTGTGGTCTCTTCCAACTCTATGATTCTATGATTCTAATTGTACAGCTGGAAAGGACCCCGAGGGTCATCTAGTCCAACCCCCTGCAATGCAGAAATTCTGCCCACAGCTGTCCCGGGGTAGGCTCGAACCACCAACCTTCTGGTTAACAGCCAGGTGCACTGAACCATCACACCACTGGAAACCTGGGACCGTCTGCATGCAAAGCAGATGTTCTACAGCTGAGCTACTGCCCTTCCCCTAATTATGCCCAACTATGCCCATTAAACAGCACATTAACCATGTCCATATAAAACATCCCTGCACAAAATCTCCAAATTGCCTACACAATTTTAGACTTATTGTCACAATATCCCAAGGACAAGAAACTATTTTTTTAAAAAAGTATTTAAATTCTGTAACAGAACTGTTTGTGAATGCAAACATGCAGAGGAGATGCAACCCTGTGTGTGTGTGTGTGTGTGTGTGTGTGTGTGTGTGTGTGTTTAATGACTATTCATTGCAGTCTTTTTATTGTAATATTCTAGGATCCACAAGCTGCTATACCCAAAGGAACAATGCTGGCCATACTGGTTACAACGATTGCTTATGTAGGTGTAGCAATCTGTGCAGGTAAATAAGAAGCATTCTAATCCAGAGTAATTAATATTCTTAGGTACGTTTAAAGTCTTGTGCTCAGATCATCACTTACCCTCATTATTTGTTTATCTTATGGATTTTCTATAGAGTAAAACAGATGTCTATTAGTAAGTAAAAACACAAACTTGAAAACAACATTCCTCATTTCACTGCATAGAATTGGCTCAGCTGTGGATTCACAAATAGAGGCTAAAGAGGCTACTTTTCTAGGAAAAGTTCATGGAGTTGAACTATTCCACCATGTTGAACTTGTGACTTCATCATATGGAGAGCTTCCACCTGTGCTTGGCTTACGGAAAACTACAAGCGCCATCAGAACGAGTTAGGAAAAATACTGTCAAAGAACAGTTCTCCTTCGTCTTGCCTCTTCCTGTTTGCATCACTGCCATTAGGGCAATTAAATGTGTTGATAAGACAAGAGAAACTGGTTCTGGTTTTTTCAAGGACTAGCTGATTGCTATCTTTGAAGGGGGGGAAGATAATTTTCCACAAGGCCAGAAAAGCTGGCTACTTGCAAGGCCAGGAGGAACTGAGAGCAGCTGTGCTAGTATCCAGCCTTGGGATAAAAGTCTTCCAGCTTACAAGTCTTCTGTTATGTACTGAGTTGAATAGGATCCAAACTGCAGCAGTCTGATTGGTCCTAGAACAATAGGATTCAGAATGCAGCAGTCTGATTGGTCCTAGAACAATAGGATCCAGAATGCAGCAGTCTGATTCGTCCTAGAACAATAGGATTCAGAATGCAGCAGTCTGATTGGTCCTAGAACAATAGGATTCAGAATGCAGCAGTCTGATTGGTCCTAGAACAATAGGATCCAAACTGCAGCAGTCTGATTGGTCCTAGAACAATAGGATTCAGAATGCAGCAGTCTGATTGGTCCTAGAACAATAGGATCCAAACTGCAGCAGTCTGATTGGTCCTAGAACAATAGGATTCAGAATGCAGCAGTCTGATTGGTCCTAGAACAACAACAACAACAACAACAACAACAACAACAACAACAACAACAACAACAACAACAACAACAACAACAACAATTTATTATTTATACCCCGCCCATCTGGCTGGGTTTCCCCAGCCACTCTGGGCGGCTTCCAAAAGAATATTAAAATACTATGATACATCAAACATTAAAAGCTTCCCTAAACAGGGCTGCCTTCAGATGTCTTCTAAAAGTCTGGTAGTTGTTGTTCTCTTTGACAATGCAGCAGTATGATTGGTTGGCAGGAACCACCCAATCCTGCTCCAGATAGAAGTGAATCCACAACCTGATTGGCTTACAGTAGAATCCCGGAATTAGCCAATCATGTGCAGCCCATTGTGTAAATAATGTATATAAAGCAGATACTGTGAGGGGACTTTCATTCATTCCTCCTCACCACTATGAGCTGAATAAAGAGCATGAAATCACTTTACAACTCTGAGTATATTTCATCTTTGCTGTTAATGCTGGTGGTTTGAACTGCAGCCTGTAGAGTAGCTAGCAGGAGTCCCTGCTCTGTTGACCAGAGATAAGTAAGAAGAGTACTGCTGGATCAAATTGAAGGCCCATCTAATCCAGTATCTTGTTCTCACAGTGGCCAGCAAGATGCCTGTGAGAAGCTTGCAAGCAGAACCTGAGTGCAGTAACGCTCTCCACCTTTCCCTGCAGTTTCATCAAGTAGTATTCTGATGCATATTGCCTCTGACAGTGGAACTCAAACATAGCAATCATGGCTAGCAGCCATTGATAGCCATCTCCTCCATGAATTTACCTAATCCTCTTTTAAAGCCATCCAAGCAGGACATGAGCGGGACGCAGGTGGCGCTGTGGGTTAAACCACAGAGCCTACGACTTGCCAATCAGAAGGTCGGCGGTTCGAATCCCCGCGACGGGGTGAGCTCTCATTGCTCAGTCCCTGCTCCTGCCAACCTAGCAGTTCGAAAGCACATCAAAGTGCAAGTAGATAAATAGGTACCACTCTGGCAGGAAGGTAAACGGCGTTTCCGTGCGCTGCTCTGGTTTGCCAGAAGTGGCTTACGCATGCTGGCCACATGACCCGGAAGCTGTATGCCAGCTCCCTTGGCCAATAAAGCAAGATGAGCGCCGCAACCCCAGAGTTGGTCATGACTGGACCTAATTTACCTTTACTAAGCAGGACATGAGGGTGACAGCCAAGGTCAGAAGGCCAGGCTCCTGGAATCTACCTGACTCAGAGTCTTTACCCTGCCTGCCGATTGGAAGGTGAGATGTTGTGCACTCCCATCTCCTTTCCATGCCTGAAAAGGGCTCTGAGAACTAAGCTCACATTGGCTCCATGAGACATTCAGAGCTGCTGACCACAATGACTAAGTTCCACTATTGGAGACAGTCTTCTGGATACCAGTTGCTGGAAACCACAGGAGGGAGCTTGCGGGCTTCCCATGGGCATCTTGTTGGCCACTGTGAGGACAGGATGCTGCCCTGGCCTGATCCAGCAGGGAACTTCTGATGCTGTTATGTTCTCATTAAGTTGTGTCTCTGATAGCTGGAAGCCATGATAGTTGCTTTGTGCAATTAGTGGCATGAGGGCAAGCTATCTGCACTATTTTTAAAGCATAGCAGAACATGCTACATGGTAGAACTTTCTATCATTCTCACAGTCTTCTGTCTCATAAGTCTACGATCCCCACTACCTTTCAGATTCTGCAAATGCCCCTTAAGGTTAAGTAAACCCGTGTGGGTCAGGCACTGGGCATTTCCAAATTTCACACATGTCCTAGTTTGTTGAATGTACACTGGGCTTGAGCACAAAACGTAGAGCAGTAATAGCACTGCTTTAATGAATAGCGGCATTATTCGCAGTGATCAGAAGGAAACGGCGCCCTACCACCCCCAAGATTATAGAGGTGGGAAAGCATTAAGCAATTGAAGATGTATGCAGTACGGTGAAAGTATTCTCCCCCTGTCACAAGGAAGGGAAATAATAATATGCTGTTGTTTCCACAGCTGCTTGTGTCGTACGTGATGCTACGGGGAACGTCAATGATACAGTTGTATCCGGAATGAATTGCAATGGATCATCTGCTTGTGCCCTGGGCTATGATTTCTCCAGCTGTAAAACCCAGACATGTGATTATGGGCTGATGAATAATTTCCAGGTTCAAAAGAGCTCTAATTATGCAATTGGTATAATCAGATGTGTGTTGTACAACCGAGAAAGCCGCATACTATATATGTAATAACACAAACGAACACAAGCGTAACCACACAGCAGAGTGCATTGTGTGGTTTTGCAATATCTCTGTTAACACCCCAGCTAAGATACATGACCTGAAATGAGAGCCAATCCAGTCTGCTGTTGATGTGGCAATTAACATACCCGGACAGTGTTTTACATACCACCTTACCTAAAAGGTCAGGAAGCAGAACTGTAGCATATGAGAGCCAGGGTGGCAGAAATCCCTTCTTAGCCATGGAGCTCCCTGGGCGACCTTGGCCAGTCATTATGTCTCAGCATAACTTACCACGTAGGGTTGTTGGGAAAGTAAAATGGAGAGAGGACAGAACCACGTGTGCCACCTTGACCTCCTTGGAGCAAAGGTGGGATAGAAATGTACAGCTAGTAGTGGTATAAAATCATAAAGGGACCCCTGACCATTAAGTCCAGTCGTGCCCAACTCTGGGGTTGCGGCGCTATCTCATTTTATTGGCCGAGGGAGCTGGTGTACAGCTTCTGGGTCATGTGGCCAGCATGACTAAGCCGCTTCTAGCGAACCAGAGCAGTGCACAGAAATGCCGTTTACCTTCCCGCCAGAGTGGTACCTATTTATCTACTTGCACTTTGATGTGCTTTCGAACTGCTAAGTTGGCAGGAGCAGGGACCAAGCAACAGGAGATCACCTCGTCGCGGGGATTTGAACCACCGACCTTCTGATCGGCAAGTCCTAGGCTCTATGGTTTAACCCACAGCGCCACCCACATCAGAATCATATAATTGCAGAGTTGATGATAACAGCAGAATAGATAATAAAAGCCTAGATTGACAGATAGTCTGACTTGGCCTAAGACAGCTGCCTAGATTCCTTAGCAACATTCAATATTGGATGGTTTGTAAAGACTCTAATGATCATGGCCCAGGATGTTTCTAACTAGAACCAGAAAGGCTCACCCTCTCTGGACTATGCATGAACTAGCAGAATGTAGTGCAAAACCCAGACATGTGATTATGGGTCGGTGAATAATTTCAAGGTTCAAAAGCGTTCCAATTATGCACCACCTAGAAAGAGCTTCACAACACAGTATCATGCATCTTCACTAAGAAGTAAACCTCACTTTTTCCAAATGGGGATCAGTTGCTTATAAGTGTGTTTAGGATTGCAGACTTACTGCATGGCTTCAGAAGGTTGTTGTAACTTATCAGCAGGAGATGGCAGGGTGGGGCAAAGGCACTTACCTGACTTCCCGGCAGGGGAGTTGCTATTCCTTGCCGGGAAGGGGAAGGGGAGGGTTGGGGAGGGGAGGGCATTGTGGTGCAAATGCACAAGCAGAAGCACCAGATTGGCACCACTGGAGAGTTTGCACCGCATCGTCCTCCTCACTGCCCTGCCCCTCCAGGTAAGCAGCAGCAGCAAATCAGATGAGCACCTTTGTCCCACCACAGATTGTATTAGATATGCACCCAAAGGAGTTCCAATTTGTACACAGAATCTCATGTTCCCCACAGCTTCTCAACTCACTGCAATTGGGGGGGTGTAATTGTATTGTGCAAAAGGATGCCTGGGTTGCCATACTTCAAAAAGTAACAGGACACCCCAAATGTTGTTGACCTTTTTTTAGGAAGACCCCAAAATAGTTGCCATTTTTTTTTTTTTTTTTTGGAAAATGTCATAAAAACACAATTTTTCAATTGACTTTCCTAAGACCTGCCACCTCATCTGAATTGAATGGGAAAAGGCAAGGCTCCTCACAAGTTTAGGTTCCGAATAGAAACAAAGCAGAGCAATGGACCTACTTGTGTAAATTACATTCTAAATGCTACAGAACACAAAGACAAGCCACTCCATGAACAATTGTGTGAGCCTGGAAGCTCATTCTTTTAAAGAATTTAAAATGTATGTATTAGAAACACAAGCTTAGTAATTCTTTACACCGCCATCAAATATTGGTCTAACCAAAGTTAAATTATCTATCTGCCATTTTGGTTCTCCAGTTAGTAGCGTGGCAAAGACAACCTGAAGAGCTCTGTACCTTAAACAGGTACAGAACTGCTTCTGAAAAGTTGCTGATAGAAACTGTCCATTAATCTATTGCCACATGCCATCTTTCAATGTCTGAAGAATAAAGTCTGGGTTTCATATTATTACATGAAGGCTTCTATCTAGAGGACATGGAGATCACTCACTCTTTAAAATGTAGCAGACTTGTTCCTTGGAACATCTCGTTCTTAATATGATGCTGTTTCTGAATGGCACCATTTGCAAAAGAGATAAAAATTCTGCCTTTGGCTTCGGTGAGAGCAGGGCAGGCCTGAATTACGGAACAGTCTTCTCCATTACCAGGAAAATGGTTTTCTTGACAACAGTTAATTTGCTGTGCTGGGTACAGACTCATTGAGTTTTTAATGAGTGACTTAAAAGATAATAGAGAAGAGGCTGGAACGGGTAGTACTAACATATTACCATCAATGCGGCAACAGGAAACATTGGGATGTGGCGTTTGAACCCTTGCTTACATGAGCTTCACGGCTTTCACGTTTGTGTGTTTCCCCCCCCCAAAAGGTCATGAGCATGGTTTCAGGTTTTGGTCCTTTAATCACTGCCGGAATATTTTCTGCAACCCTGTCATCAGCCCTCACTTCGCTTGTTAGCGCTCCCAAGGTTTTCCAGGTAAGGCCAAAAGCACAATCTCTCTTGTTCTTTGTTTTCATGTAATCAGTTGGTCCACATGCATGAGAATGCCTTGCACAACTTTTTTTAAAAAAGAAGCTTCCTCCCCATATCCTTGGCTGCCACAACACTGAACCAGCTGGGTCTGAAACACAGAGTTAGGGCAATGAATGGTTGCCACATGGCCGTTGCTGCGGGCTGAACAACTTGAACAGATGCTGTACCTATTCGATGGCCAGCCAGATCCGGGTTTACAATAAGGCACTCTTGGAAAAGATGTAGGCTTCCCACCCCACTGTGATGAAATTGAGGGCCAATTCTTACATTACCAGAACAGTGTGCTTTTGCCATTTCTACATAGTTGCATCCCATACCATGGTAATTTCTGAAACCAATTATGCTGGCTCCCAGGAAAGGGCAGTGCTGGAGTTAATGTGTCATCTATCCCTCCCACCCATCCCTGTGTTTTACATTTCACATTTCACATCTGAAGTACAGTGGTACCTTGGGTTACATACACTTCAGGTTACATACGCTTCAGGTTACAGACTCCGCTAACCCAGAAATAGTGCCTCAGGTTAAGAACTTTGCTTCAGGATGAGAACAGAAATCGTGCTCCAGCAGTGCAGTGTTAGTGGGAGGCCCCATTAGCTAAAGTGGTGCTTCAGGTTAAGAACAGTTTCAGGTTAAGAACAGACCTCCGGAACGAATTAAATACTTAACCCGAGGTACCACTGTAACTTTCCTGTTGCATTCAACACACCCAACTCTACCTTTCTGAACTAAGTTCTGCTCTTTTGACAGGCTCTCTGCAAGGATAACATCTACCAAGCGCTCCACTTCTTTGCCAAAGGATATGGCAAAAACAACGAGCCAATTAGAGGATACGTTCTGACGTTCATCATTGCCATGGCCTTTATTATTATAGGTGTGTATATCACAAATAGCACTTTTTCACTAATAGCTCCCCCTGCCCTTATCAACCCTAAACCTCCTTTGGAACCATATCATAAAATGCTATTTTATTCATTCATATATATATATATATATATATATATATATATATATATATATATATATATATATATTCTTTGTAGAGTTTTTAGTTCAATTAATTATTCAGATTTTCCATTCTTTCTTCAAAACAGATTAAAT